>NW_028220598.1:0-8364 GCF_045865225.1 Trachurus japonicus | reverse complement strand
TCTCATGTCGGGGCTTCAATACAAGAGGGACATTACAGACGAGCAGTATGGAGGTATTTGGATGTTTTTTGGTGTGTCTTTTTTAGAAAGTTGGTATCCATTGACAACCATTATATGGACAAATACTGCTACGCGGACCCCCTCGTAACTCAGAGAAGGAACGGAGGACTCTGAAAATTCTCACAGCTCTTAGTCCGCATGAGGGTGAGTAGATAATGAGTGAAATTTGAATTTTGGGTGAACTATCCCTTTAACTCTTTGACTGCCAGCCATTCTCACAGCAGCTTCCTCCAGCTTGCCAGGCATTTTCCAGCTTTTTGACTGATTTCCGTAGACCCACCATATATTATGTACTGTTACTACATACACATTCAACCCATCAAAGGAAAGATGAGGGTCTCTAGTTTCCAGAAAAAAAAACTGTTTGTTTCTATCTTGTTCCAGTCTTGTGAAATTGGCGGTTGAATATAGGTTAGTTTAGCCCAAAATGCCATTTTGGCACCAAAATCTTGAGAAAAAGAGGTTTTTGTGTCGGCTGTCATTTTCAGGTGGACCAGTACAATTGGCTCCTTTATATTTTGCTTTAGTGATGCCTCAGCATCTGTACAGTTGTTCTCTTGTAAACAACAACTAAATCAACACTGACAAATGACTTTTGATGACAATAGACAAAATATTTAGCTACTGACACACACTACTGCAGCCTCTTTTCTTTCTTTTCTTTGAGTTACAACTTTTTCTTTTTTTTTTTTTAGTGTGTGTGCGTACGTGACGTGTGCGTGTGCATACGTGTGCGTGTGTGTGTGCGTGCGTGTGTGTCTGTGTGTGTGTGTGTGTGCGCGCGCGCGCGCGCGGGCGGATCAGTTCGACAGGTTTTTGTAGCCGAAACACGGCGCTTTAGATCAGATCCAGCTTCCTCTGGTCAGCAGGCAGCGGTGTCACTCACTCTCTCTGTCTCACACACACATCTACACACACACAGCAGCTCTGGCTGACGTGCCCCCTGAACTCACAGCCACAGACAGTCCATGTACGCTCACAACAGACACTCCCACCATCTTTAGCTCTCCTCTCGTCACGTTTGCCGGCGCCGTCCGTTCCTCATCCACACTAGATCGTGGGATTTTCAAGCTGCTATCCGAGTGATTTCTCGCAAAATCTGGCGACTTTCCAAACGCTCTTGATGACTAACGACGAGCGATCAACGGGGTTGTTGTTACTAACGTTTGTGCTTTGTATCACGGAGGTGCACGGAGCTTCGACGAGCTGCCGAGCCGCCATGAGCCCCGCCGCCGCCCCCTAAGCTCTCACCGGCGGCCAGAGTGTCATGGAGCGGCGGCGCTGCAGTCAGACACCCGCTCCGCTCCGTGAGGGGGGAAAAACACGCTATAGTTTTTATATCTCTCAATCCAAATGTGTTTTTCTGCACTTAATTTTGATGATACAAGTCTGATCTTCACAGAGGAGTAGGGCAAGACATTCAACATGGCGTTGCCATTAAAAAAACGCTAAGACGAGTTATCTCGTCTTTGGCAGACTACGCTTGGATTCGCTAAGACGAGATAACTCGTCTTTGGCAGTCAAAGAGTTAAGGGTGGAATAAGGAGGATAAAGGGACAATAACCAGGTCCTTAAAATAAAAAATAAAAAAGTTACCCTCTTTCTGTCAAATGTTTCAGAGTGTGTGTGTTGTCTCTGTGCAGCAGGCCAGCTCGTGTTCGAGGACTTCCTGCGGACCGAGTACAGCGAGGAGAACCTTCTGTTCTGGCTGGCCTGCGAGAACTACAAAACATTAACGAGTGAGACGGAGAGGACGGCTGCAGCCAAAAGGATATACACGGAGTTCGTCCAGGTCGATGCTCTGAGACAGGTATGGCTTTTATAAATAATTTTAAATCAGAACTACTTTGCAGGCTTTCTTCTCCTTCTTGTCGTCCCTGTTGCTTCTGCACCGTTTCACTCATTTTAACTGTGAAATTCATTGATGCTCACAGGCATTCCCATTAATCCCTCCATTTTTTTTTTTTATTCCACCGCACATCCACAACATGCATCATAATGTAAAAAGCAAATATCTCCGAGCAGAAAGAACCCACAGGTGAAATAAAAGTTGTTGTTTTCCTGAACACAGATAAACATTGACTGTGTGACGAGAGGAGAAATCAGTGAAAATATCTCTCAGCCGGGGCCAAATTGCTTCGACAGGGCGCAGAGACTGATATACAGCTTGATGGAAAACGACTGTTATCCGCGATTTCTGAAATCAGAAACCTACCAAGCTCTCCTGGAACAGGCTGAACAGCAATGAAAAGCAGACGTGAGGAAATTAAGCAAAACCGACGCCTCCTCCTCCTCCGACTCCGAAGAACTGTTCTGCACTTCACCTGGCTCTCCTGAGGATTTCAGTTTTAACACAGGGCTCGTCTGTCACGGGAAGTGAAAGGAGATCCAGGGTTACTGGTGTGGGGTACTGACAGGATCTAAAAGCCAAACAATTATCTGAATAATGTATTAAGCAGATGTGGAAGTTGCTTTCAGGCCTGTAATTCCGACAAAGCTTTGAAAGGTTGACATGTGTTTAGAAAGACAAACATCGAGGGGAAATTGTTTGTCATTTGTTCACACAAATGAGTCATTGATGCCCTTGAATTTTTCAGTGTGTGATATATTTAGATTCTGAAGATCATTTTCAAATCACTTTGTCCTGGTTTACAAGCTAATCTAATAAAAGATATGTGAAGAAAACTGTCAGTAGCCTCATTAAGTAATGCCGTGTTTCCGTCCCATATCATCTTTCATGGTCTCTATGACATTAACAAAAAAATTTCTGTGTGCCAAGTTATAAAATTTCAAAACCCAGTTATTATCGCATTTCTGAATAACCGCTTACCAGCAGTGTACTCCATGTGATCCACCGCATTTTATTTTTGTTAGCAGGTGTGGAGACCCGTAGTGGGCCCTTAAAGCCTATTGGCTATGTCATTAACATCTGGATCTGAGCGGTATTTGGTCACTGCTGCATAAACGTCTTAATCACTAAAAATAAAAAGAAAGATTCACACTTTGTTAATCTTTTTTTTGTGTGCATGTTTTCATGGTTCAAAGAGACTCAATTGAACACCATGGACATTGCCATGGATTTTATCATTAAACAGCGACCTGCTGATATTTCAGCACCATGGTCAACACCACCATGGATTTTACGAGTAATTTGCTCAAACCTGAATCAGATAAGGCAGGCTAAACAAACTGGAAATGAAGGATAGAAAGCAAATGACATACAGTGATAATGGATGCCATTCAGTTTGCCTGCACAATCAAGTCACACATAATCAGCCCAGACAGGACAACAACAAGCAACATGTGTGGCCTGTCGTTAACACAATAATCAAACAGACACGGCGGTCTACAACAAAGACAGTGCTATTTATGAAAAAGGCCAGATAAGACAGACAAGTTCAGTTTATGTCATCATCAAAATAATGAATATGAAACAACTTACCGATGATGTTTTCATCCAGTGGTGGGCAGTTTTAATCTGGTCCAGCAACTCAACCCTCCATGATGGGAGTGAGTGAAACACATGAAGCCACAATACAATATACAAAATACATAACGTGCAATAAAAACGTAGCATAGCAGATTATCTGTGATTTTAGTCAGGTTAATCCACCACAGGACACACAGCTCAGAAGCCACTTTAGACCCTGTATCATGTAGGCTACAGTCCCTTCAATCAACCACCAAGACAAGGCAAGACCATGACAAGCAGGAGAGACAACTGACAACACAACACAGTTAAACCCACGTTTCAAAGTCCAAGCACCAGTCACAAAAGAAAACCAGACAAAACCACAAAAGCAAAATGTCCAAAATGTCCCACGGCAGCAACAAACAAGAAGGACAGTTCAACTGGCCCAACAGAAAGTTCAGTTAAACTCTGTCCTGTGAAAACCTCTCAAAGTGACCCCTCTTCATCAACAACAAATCTTACGGTCAGGTCAATTCAGTTCTTTCCACCTGAGTAACTCATCTTCCTAGAAAAGTGAATCGAGGATCTCTACTCTCCGACAATGTCGGATTTACCTTCAGGCCACTGGCTAGTTGTTGCTGCTGCTGCTGCTGCTGCTGCTGCTGCTGCTCAGGAGGTTCAGGATCCCGGTGTAGCTCCGATGTTCCTGCGTGGTTCCACACTTTATAATCCACAGGACGAGACAGACGAGGATGAATCCCACACGACCGAGGACTGTGTTCAAAAGCCAGAGATAGGCACGGAGCTGACGCTGCTGCTGCTGCTCCAGTACGGTGAGCCGCCATCTTGGCTTTTCTGGCGCGATTTTTTTGTTTGTTTTAACAGCAGGTGTGTAGGCTATAGGTGAGGGGACGCTATTGGCCGATGCTGGAGCTGTGCCGGCGGGGGCGAGAATTAATGGTGCGAGAGACTTAAGAAAAAGTGTATTTATTATGTTTTCCTGGTTGATCGACACAGTTGTAAAACCATAACCAATTAAAAGATAGAACGATAATTTATACAAAATCTTTAGCCTGCAATTTAAGCCAAATATGCATGGCTGTGTTTTTGTCCAATGTGTAAAATGGGGGGGAAACCGTGACATCTAGTGTTTTCGGCTTTCGGTTTTGGCCTCTGAGGTCTTCCATGGCTGGGATGACTGGGAGTATTTCAGAAGCATGGAGTGATGAGGTGAAGATAAACCATAGCCTATATTCACTCTCTGCTTTTTCCTCCTTCCTCTTTCCTTTCACCTTCTTTGTCATTTATGCACGCGAAACCCGCTCTCTGGCTGGCTGGATTTTCTGTTCAGGCAGCTGTACAAACATGACGGCACAAGGTGGCATCTCTAAAGCAAGGCCCTTGCTATATAAAAGAATAATTACAATGCTACGAAAACCCAACAGATCTTATTTTATAGCGATTATACACTTTTACAAATATATTCATGGGTAGTATATTCAGATTTTGCCAATAAACCTTGCCAATTATTACACACTGGACCTTTAAATAAAGGCTGTATTCATCCCAAATGAATTTGAATAACGTACATGATAAATAATTTTTATACTTATGTTGTTTAAGCCCGCTATTGATTCTTATTTTGATCTTTCTCAGTTTCCATAGTAACTGTATGTTCAGAGTTTTATTTTCTTGAAAGAAGGAGATAATGATTACCTTATCTTCACATAACATCGTCTTGTTATGTTGACATCATCAACAATTATCTTGTCATCTCCAAGAAAATACTCTGGGGATAAAGATAGTTATTCCATTTTCTTCAGATAATGCAACAATTGTTCTGTAATAGAGAAATAACAGAGTTGTTTTCTCAAGATAACTGGATGAAATCTCAACCTCAATATGTAGGTAATTATTGGCCACTCTCAAACTAATCTGAGGTTCCAGTTGTATGGATGAGTGTGTGTGTTTATTTATATATGAGAATACATAATGTCCAAGCAATGAGAGAACAATGAGTAAAATGTTCCCCAGTATTCAGACATAGGCTACATCTCAAATCTACGGGGGCTTAGTTCTGCATTAAGATTCTGACGTTTTAAAGTTTAGATTGGAATAAGGTCAGGATCTTTTAGTCAAAAGTTATTTATTCTCAAAGATAGAATAAGCCTCTAAAACCCACCGTGTGTACTCTGCGTAATTGTGGCCTGGAGATTTATCAAAGTCAAAGACAGTTCAGAGCAGAGACAGAACCCGATCATGTTCTCACTGGAGCAGAAGCTTCAACCCTCAGTAAAGTTTTTTTAGGGGGAAGGTTAAGTAGAAGTTTTTGGAGCAGATGTAATTAGACGAGGACACCTCTGGCATCTGTTGCTCAGTCTGGTTTGTAGACTTCAGCTGCACCTTAAAGACCCTCATGAGGGAAATACAACACGACTGAGCAGAACATTAGTCCCATGTGCTGTGTGGCATTCGCTGATCTTCTAACAGAATGGGGACAGCTTGTACAGTCGTCGTCTCAAAGGGGAAATAAAGATCATTCAAAATATGGGAACAGACTGAGAGAACAGGAAGAAGTGTTGGGCCGCAACACAAATATGATGATAGACTATTATGTCCATGTCACACTTATGTTGATACGAGACTGAACTGAGTCTAAGTGTTGCACGGTACAAAATTACTCTGTGTCCCTGGTGTGCCCCCCTCCCTCCCTACTCTCAGTACCTTTCCTGTCACTTACAGACCTACAGTATAGGTGTTGTTGTTAACTTTAAAGGGGAATTGCTGTTGTTTACAATCTGGGCAAAAAATATGATCATTTACCCACCCAGATAACTTTGGTGTCATTACAAGTCGTTCAGACGAAATTAGCTCCAGCCGAGAGCCGCCTTTATCCTTATAATGTGAGTCTACAGGGCAGTGGAATGCAGCCTCTAAATAACACATTATCTGCAGAGAAACTCGTTCATTTCACCAATATTTTGTTATGATATGCTAGTGCTATTCCCCTCTGAGTCTGGGGTTAGCTGTTATCAACATCCGGGGTCTGTAGGTTGACCTACTGACCTCTGACCTGGATGATGTCATCTCCGAGCACTGCCCGGCTCAATCTGATAATAATCATTCTACTTCAGCATTTGGGTCCGTTTTTAGCGCAACTAGCCGGAGCTTTAGTAAGTCCAGGCTGCGGAGAGGAAGCCTGTGGAAGCTGAACTTCATCCAGCTGCTCATTTTGTTTTGACAAGTCGGAAACACGCAGAAACGAACCACAGTATTCACCTTATTCTCCGGGGCAACCATGGAGTCAATGGAACGCTGTGAGATTGTGTTGGAACTTCCGGCGACGACCGGAAGTCGTATAGCGGTAGCTTGATTATTTGAGTCCGTTCTCAGATGTTTCTTGTTGGCAAATCCGGGTTTTTTTTCCCGTTGTCGATTGCAAAAAATGACGAGCATTATAAAGAGGAAGCTACAATCACTGGAAGAAAACGTGTGAGTTTTTATAGCAGTTGAGCATCGACCTCATCTTCTGTCCCAGTGTGTGTGGAGCTCTGTACGACCTGCACCCACCTCCATCTACTCTAGAGTCTGGTTAAAAATAATTAAATAAATCCCCGTGTCCCCGCTGATTTCAGCCAAGATGAGCAGCTTGTTTGGAGAGTAGGAGCGAATTAAAAAAAACAAAAAAAAAAACGCTATCACAGCCCGAAGCAACATTGTTAATGCACATAAGAGGCTGCTTTTAATTTCTGACAGCTGGACATTGCGCTATACTTTTAATTATGAAGCTTTATCCATTTAAACAAAATAAACTAGAGGAACAACTTTCATGTTTAAATTGTGTTTTATAGCCTACTTTTATATATTTTACTGATCGCAATTCAGGCTGGGTGTGCGTATGAAAATATGCTACAGTGTTTCTCTTTTCTTTTCTCTTTTTTGGAGGGGGCGGGGGGTAGTTTAGGTGACAAAGACATTTTTAACTGTGAAAATAGAGATGTATTCAATATTTGCATTTGGGCAATACTGCTGTAGGCGAAACAAGTTTATTCATGGCCACATTTAAGTTACAGTAGTTGAGGGAGGGTTTTATTTCTAAATCCCTCCGTTTATTTCTTTTACACATTAGCGAGCAGGTTCACAGCGTGAACAGCGTGTCCCGACCTGACCAGGCTCTGGACACGGAGCAGAGACCCAGGTCCGATAGTGCAAGGCTCTCTCTGAAGCAGAGGATGAGGCCAGCTTCCCGTCAGTCTTCACAGACAGTCCAGAGTTGAACGAGTTTCTGATCTTATAGTTGTCAGTTTGCTCCAGGTGACAGTCGACCCTCACAACAAACCCCCCCCTCCCTCTCTCAGTAAATAGTTCCGACGTCCATGCTGCAGCTTATATCCAAGTAATATAATAGCCTATATATAAATGAGCTACTGACGCTCAGCTCAACAGTTGGTAAACAGCAGCGGATCAGCGCGATCTCTCCCTCCGTACTGGTTCTGCCAGCTCCACTTGGATTTCAAAGTAAAAGTCACGCTGTAAATGAGTTAAATTGTGAAACAGCGGCGCTTTTATAGCCGATTTTAGGATTAAACTCTGAATATATGAGCTAAACATCTGTTACCATAAGTTTCCATGGCGATCTAGCTGGGTTGAAAGAGAGAGTACAGGAAAGCCTGGCTTTAGACTCAATAAAAAATATATAATTATAAAATATAACCCACTAAACTCGCTTCGAAGTACACCCCTCAAGTGTTGTCCATGTTGATTTGATTGTCTGTATTGTAATTGTCCCGCAATATACTGCAAATTCAGTCGATTGTTTACATCAGTTTTTACTTCCGCATTTGACCGGAAGTCGTAACACAATCGCGGCCAAACCGGAAGTGGAAAAGTGG
>NW_028220597.1:0-26601 GCF_045865225.1 Trachurus japonicus | reverse complement strand
GGCCTCATTTATTCTTTGTGGATACACGCTTATTTACACGCTCTTTCCCCCATTTTGTGCCGTACGCACTTTTCTCAGCCTAATTTGGGATCTATCAAACTAAAACTTGGCGGGAGTAATGTGCAAAAATTTACGGGACCAGTCCGACCATGGCGATACCGGCGCATTTACACGCTTTTTGAAGAACAGGAAGGAAATTGGGCGACGCCGCTGCTGAGTCATGAGAACTGCAGTATGCGAGGGAGAGAGGAGCGCCGGGACACTGTTTGAAAGTAGCAAGTGGTGGTGATGATTTGGAACACCCCCCTCCCCCCTCCCCCCCCCCCACCCCCACCCCCCTCCCCCCCCCCCCCTCCCACCTCCCCCCCACCCCCCCCCCCCCCCCCACCACCACCACCGCACACGTGTTGACGTCGGCACTTTACATGATAAGCACAGCGACTCAGATTTTTTCCCTGTGCATTTACACTAGTTTGCTCCTAAATACTGGCTTTTATAAAACGAATCTTCGTTTTCTTTTGATATCATATTTATATTTTTCCCTTTGCATGTAGGCTACACCTCTTCCACAACCCGTCTCTGTCCAGTTTGGAAAAATATTAATGCGACGTGCGTGTGTTTCGTAGACCAGTCCTGGACACACACAAAGCAAGCTGCTATGCCCAATAATGTCGGCGCAATCCAATAGCAAATGAGATATAAACATGATCGTTATTTTTTGTCGTGAATAATATTTATTGTATTTAACAAAAATGGGTGCTGCCCAACATCATTTTAGGGAAAAGTCCACAGACTGGTGGACTTCAATGTTTGTTTGTTTTTTGTTTTTTTTAATATATAGCTATGCACAAATGAAAATCAAATCGATCCAGTGTATCGGAAGTTGGGGGTTAGTGGTAAGGTATGTGCAAAGTTGTACTGACTGGCAGTGGAAACCCTGCTTTAAATTATTATGACTTATTCTAAAATAAGGGGCAGAATAAATATGGATTCTTCTTCTTTCTGTTCTGTTTCATTTAGATTTGGGAGGTTTTTTTTGTTTTTATTGCAGCCTTTCAATGCAAGATGATGTTTCTGACTGAGATTTGCCGTGTTACCGTGATATCTCGCTTTCAGAGAAGTTCCGCTTAGTTCACCGCTCTCCGAGAGTCTGTTGTTTTCACCGTCTTCCACTGAACGGGTCATTCCACACGTTTCCAGAGAGCACATGGCTACTTAATTATGCACGTAACTGATCTGCATTGACCACTTATGGTTGTATGGGGCCGTTTAGGGGGCTGGGTTATGTGGCGTGTTCTCATCCACGCTTTTCTCAGTGTCCGGTGTGATCTATCAAGGAAAATTCCTTGCAGCCGTGTGTACTGCGGAGTTTGATAGATCTGATAAGAGTGTATATTTTTTGGTCGTACGCTAATTTTGCCTTTCCGTCGTACTGTAAATTTAAGAGGTCCTTTTACACGCTATTTGATAAAGTGAGGGCCCCTGGTAATACAACAGATGTGTGTGTTGTTGTTGTTGTTTTTTTTATGTTTGGACAGGTAGTCCTTGATAAATGGATAGTAACTTAGATCCTTGTTTCTGTGTGTGTGTGAGTGGTCTGTGTGTACCAGGTTGTGCTTTTATTTTTCCTTTTGCAAATGTTCCTCCTTGCTGCTATCGAACACATTGCACACCTCTGTTGCAATTTCTGATGTGTGTGTTCTACTTGTCAGATATTATGGCCATGTTGTTGACTTATTTTATGCCCCTCTGGGACAATGCTCTGCTGCCTGTTTGATACATGTCCAAGGTTTGTGAGAGGAACACAAGAACACACACATAAAATATGCAAGAAGGTTGCAACACTATACCAAACACACGCCACACATAAACCACACCACATTGCACAATAAAAACTGGAATTACTACCTCTCAGGACTAGTTTCAGATTACATCCATATAGGATTTTAAAACATAATTCTGTGTGATTTTTTTTTTTTGTCCCATTCACTCATTAATAAGCATATGAAGGGGTTTTGTGAGGAGTCACTGTAACCTTGACCTTTGACGATGGATGGTGTGAGTGAACACATTTCCAACAGGGGAGTTCATTAGAGTTCAATAAGACCAAACTCAAGTTTGTATAAGGTCACTGTGAGCTTCGTCTTTGACCTTTTTGGCCACCTGCATCAGTTTGTCCTTGAGATATACAGTCACATTCACCGGGCCAACACTGCTGCTCAGCTTAGTTGATCTTATAAAGATAACGACTGGAATCTACGGCAACACATTTCTTAGAAGTGTGACTATCATATATTTTATAAAGTTATAAATTAAACTTCACTGGGGATGTTTGCAATTCCAGTGGTGACGTTTATATACAGTTCAAGAACTGAACCAACATGATTTCACATTCGCTCCTGAACAGGGGAAGGCCACAGCAACAATGCTTTACAGGAATAAAGATCACACAGCTCTGTGTGTTGGGTATTGCATATACTGCACTCATGGTGTTTACTTAATGTATAATAACACAACAAGTTAGAAAACTACTGGACCAAATCTCAGGTTCTCGTGCCAGCAGTTCAGTTGCACTTGGTAGGATGGTTCTTTTGCAAGAGGTTTTTTTTTGTGTTTTCATCTTGAAGCAGATTCGACTCTTCGGTAACACTTTATTTTAAGGGGTCCTTGTTCCTGTGTATCTACCTAATTAATTACAGTGTAATTACCTATGTAACCGTATGTAATAACATGTACTTACATTGTAAATACATAGTGTATTTTGGTGTACTTACAGGTCCTTGTTACACTTGTAATAAGAAATGCCAAAGTGGCCTCTCTCTCTGCACAAGCATTTCTTATTACAAGTGTAACAAGGACCTGTAAGTACACCAAAATACACTATGTATTTACAATGTAAGTACATGTTATTACATACGGTTACATAGGTAATTACACTGTAATTAATTAGGTAGATACACAGGAACAAGGACCCCTTAAAATAAAGTGTTACCGACTCTTCTATTTACCTGGCATTACAAATCCAAATCACATATGCACTTCAGGTAACATGTAACACATTGACTATGACTGCCTCACACAATCCCATGACAAATACCTTGAAGCATCACTTAAATGTGCTATATATTTAGGTATTTTTAGCTTATTTAGATTTCCTCTCTGTTTATGAATGGGAGATTAGAGGTTCCAACAGGATCCTCACTGCTGCTCAGTTTCTTTGATCACTCAAAGAGCGAAGCAGAGCAGAGACATGACTCTATAAACATTTGCTCTCAATGATAACTTCCTTGACATAAGTGTGTCAGCCTGAACTGTGTATCTGTGGATGTGTAATGCAGCCATGCATATCTCCTCTGTGTGGATTCACATCGGCAAAGTGAAGAAAATTTGTTCATGAGTACAATTCCAGTTAGTGTGGGTCTCATGAAGCAGTTGCTTTGTAAATGTTCCCATCATTTGAAGTGTCCCACTGCAGAGGTCACTTTATACAGCTGACTCAAGTTAAAGTATGAACTGCTTTCACTGGGAAAGCTTCAAATAACCTTTGGATGTTGGAAAGTCCTCCTAATAGAGCTGTCACATTATCTGTCAGCTGTTATCAGAAGAGAAAGGGATGATTTTCGGTTTGAAATAAGTCTCTGCCCGGGTGTCTCACTCTGACACGTGCAACTTTCTGTGTGTCTCATTTGGAGAGTAAATCATTTAGATGGATTCTTTGCTGTTGTCACGCCTGCAAAGATTTTGCTGTATTGATTGTTTTGTCACTCGTACTCTAATTTTTTATTTCACACATTTTTCTGTGGTTGAGTCAGACAAAAATAATAAATTATGTTCTATATTACAGGGAGCAAGCTTTAAGAGATTCGTGAGCTTTTTCTTGGCATACCCACAGATAAAAAGAACATTGTTTTGGTGCAGCTCCTTTCACAGTTTCAAAAGCAACGAGAACAGACGAGAAGACTCTCTGTAACTTTATAAATCACAAATCAAATTTGTTTTCCTTTTCATGTACTTTTCAAAACAAATCTTTTTTTAATGTTTTACTTGTCCTTATGTCTGAGGTTTTTCTTTTTTTCCCCCTTTGTCCTTGTTTAAGAAATGATGTTTCCTTGTGAGCTATTTGTGCAGTCAAGCCGCGTTCCTCAACTGTTTCTCTCTGCTCATTTCTATTGCATCACTCTGGAGCTGTCACTACAGGCACACACATCCCTGCATGTAACATACGGTGAGATGATTACTAATTACTATGCCTCCTGCTTAGCAAACCTCTCTATTACTCATACAAACATGCACGCTCACATACACTCACTCATAGATAGATCACACGGAGAATTTCAACATGTGTGACACTGAGGTCTCTGCAGGAGGTTGCCAGAGGTGTTGCCAAGTTCAATCTGAATATACAGTGTTGCAACAGACAGGCTGGTTTCTGATCTGATCCATCCTTGCTGTCAATAAAGAAGATCAAGGGATAAAAGCTGTCTTCTCTATAAAGACATCAGTCTCTCGTGGCCCAGGGGGAGAGTCTCCTTCCGTGACCAGAATCAACTATTTGCAGATTCAGTAGGGTGAAGTCAGGTAAAATGGGCCACTTTTTGGTAAACGATGAATAAGACCATCAAAAACGCTATGCATGAAATCCATTGATATTTTTAAAAATCGACATAGGTCTCTTAAATGTTTCTGTGTGAAAAAAAAATTAAAAAGTATAATTATTTTGGAATTATGAGAGTTAAAGTATCGGGATATTCCCTCTCGAGGTACGATGAAGGTTCAGGTAAAATGGGCCAGCCGTTCAGTTAAATTGGGCCAAGAGAGAACAACACTGTAATTTTAGCAGAAATCATTTAAATTTTAATAATTAATTGATACTACTACTAAACTACAACACTAAACTTAACATTAACAGTGAATACATAAGAGGTTGAAGACATTTTTTAATCTTAAAATGCATTTTAAAATTACATGATCATGTTGTTGCTATGCTCTTTGTTAACTGACTATGTTATAGGCTCTTTTACTGTGTGTGTATGTGTGTGTGTGGCATTATAGATGCCATTTTTTCCCCCACAGTGCTAATGGCACCATGAGTGGCACTGACCAACCTTGGATATATATCTAACTTTGAACATGTTTTGCACCCTCAATTTCTGTGTAACTTCAGTGTGAGACTGTGTTTTGTATGTGGCCCATTTTAGCTGAAATGCATGGCTCAATTTACCATGATGCATTAAGGTAAATTGAGCCACCCACAAAAAATGCATTTAAATTAAAAATAAGTAAGCTTAGCAAGAATTTTGCATTCTATCCAATGGGGGGAATCACAATGTGTATTATAAATCACATTTTTTATTGTAGATCTGTTTTTTTACGGAGTTATCAACCTTATCAGTTTCAAGTGAAATTTGTTTGCCAGGCCACTTTTCGCACACTTCTCCTCAGCAGGCTGGATATAAAGCATTGTCCCACCCACAACAGCAACCAGAGATCACTCAAATCAATTGTTTTTTTTTCAAGTACAGTTGTAGCAACAATTTGAAATCATTTACAGCCATTGCCTGTTAAAACTTAAAAAGCTAGGAGGCTCAAACCTTAACTGGCTCATTTTACCTGATGGCCCAATTTACCTGATGTCACCCTATAATAAATGACCCCAAGCTACATAATTGCAATTCTCTTCCACTGAAACTTATTTTCTACAAACACTCATGTGTAAATGAAAGTATGTTAAATTGTGTTTTTACTTTAAGATTCACATTTAAATTTTAAAATGGTGACATTTTAATAACTTCAAGCAATAAACAACAAAACTGACTAAATTCAGGACCAATTTGGATTGTTTTGACTGGGGAAATATAACAGTTTTATTTTTTATCTAAAAATAAAGTAATGGAGTCAAATGATACGTAAGCTAATATTGTATATTTGTGTGTGTCTTTTTCTAGTCTACTACTGATTTTCTGCAACATAATTTGCAATACTCTTCTGTGTCCACTTTGTATATGGTAAGACCAACCAGATTAGTATCAGTTATCTGAATGCATGTTACTGATTGACAAGGATGAGACAAACAGACAAATTTGAGTTCTTTTTTAAATTATGAGATGAAACAGGATTTGGTGGGGCAGTGGGAACATCTGATGGAACATTGATTCCTATTCCAAAGGAGTATATGGAGTTGGCTGCTTGCGAGAAAGCAAGGGAGCAGATGCTATATTCTCTGCTCTTGCTCTTGTCCTTTGTTCATGTATAAGAGAAATGGAGAGGAAATAAGAGGACAAGGTGAAGTGGAAAGAGGAAGATCTGTGCATGTTAGATATGAGATGAGATGAGAAAATATGTCCACTGGTGTAAGATAGCTGTCTAGTGAGGGAATGAAAAGAGCTCTCTACAAGTCCATCCATCTGCTGCACCCAGATGTTTGTGTACCATTTTTTTTTACCGGCATGAGAGAGCGAAAGGGGGAAAGATTGTAGATCTGAGAGTATAGATTGCTATTCTGTGTCACTCTCTTCTCTCCATGACCAAATCTATTTCCTCAAAGGAGCCTGAAAAAGCTTTTAGCTGCTCGAAAATGTACAGCACAAAAGACACAGTCATGCTGTGATCGAAGGTCATGCCATAAAGTGTCATGTGGAGCGTCAAGCCTTTGTAAGATGCTCCAAACCCACCACTCTGCCACTGAGACCTTTCTACCTCCCATCTCTTTTTCTCTCCCCATCACAAGGCTGTGGTTGCAAGACAGTCGCATGGCAGGTGTAACATCGTCCATAACTCTTGCCCTTTAACTTCTAAATGATGTATGACCTACATGTGAAGTTGTAAATCACGTTAAATGATATATGGACCTAGTCTGTCTGTTTCAAGTGGGTTTAGATGATAAAAAAAAACAACTACATGTGTGTAAAGAGTTATGGTGGCATTTTTGAATGCACTGGGGGAGTAGAACACTTTACTGATCATATCTAATAAAATATTAAAACATTCCTTTACAATTCTTGAAACGATAAATACTGCTTTTGTACTAATAATTGTGAGCCCTAATTTGCAGTCATAATTGAAGAGATCGAGGTACAGATTAAATTATATGTTTAAAATTGAACACAATCTCTTTATCTCCAGTGCTTACACTATTCAAAGCAGCTCACATCGTGTGGTTTTTATAGATTCTAAGTCTATAACATGTTCAAATCCTATGTTTTGAAATGTACTGGTTGACCCCTTTGTTTATTTGTTTTGGCATTTAAGATAACTGCACAGTAAAGTAATAAAATATATTAACTGTAGAGGCCAGCGGATGTGGCTGGATGACTTAGTTTCATTTTTCTTCATCACCTTCATGAAACAACTGAAACAGCGATTGTGTGGCGTGGTGTTTCAGCCCCAACAGCCTTTTCCGCAGATTTTCAGGGAAAACCCCTATAAGAGCTGAGAAACATATGGACAGTATATATGCAATGCATGCAGGGTTGAGCACACACAAACACACGTGCACAACCTTTGAGGGAAAGGCAGCCCTCATGGGAAGTCACAGCAGCATGATAGAAGGGGCGAAGTCATTCCGACTGGTTTAAAGAAAAGCAATCAGCCAAGAGTAGACATCTGGACTGATCTGTATTGGCCACAGACTGCCTAACCGGCCCGCTCAAGGTCTCATTATGGAAACAGAGCAGAAGAGCAGAGCAGAAAGATCACTACAGATAAGGCGCTGCTATCTCTAATGTTGGTTCAGTTCAAATATAAACAGCAAGGTTAAGTTCAGCGAGGGCTTTCAATTAATTTTGATTTTAATTAGTTAATTCAGTTAGAAAACTGAATCTAAAACTGAATTCAGTTCAGTTACATTCGCCTTAGTTACCTGTATCTCCCCTCATCCTTGAGTGCCTGCTTCCTCATCAGGTCTGACAGAGTGGAAAAGAGAGAGTGAACCACATTTTCACAGCAGACATTTTGACTTGTCATAGCAGGAAATGCACAGGTGTATCTAATGATATTAGAAATGGTTCAGTTCCACTAAGTGCATAAGTGTCTCAGTAAGCCACAGTAGTGAGTCAGCATGCACAATAATGTCTCTGGAAATGGCTTACATCATGAATGAAACACAGACATTATTATTAATCACGCTTGTGCTTTTCTTACCAACGCATCTCGGAATCCCGGCTGTGAAAAGAGCTTGTTGCTCAGACACGACTGATTGACATCAGTCAAGAAACGAGCCACCTTTAGAGGTCAAGTGTTCAGTGTGCTGCCTCCTTCCTTTAATTCTGTCTTGTTCAGCAGCTGCTCAGTGAGATACAGCAGGAGGACAGTTCGGCCGAGGCTGAGCAAGATAGATAGATAGATAGTGTCTTTCATTCACCACAATCATTCTGTCATGTCACAGTGTATGTCAACGCACTGCGGTGTGTGCACATCGACAGCAGGAGAGCCGGTGCCACAGCAACACGCAACTGAGTGACAGGTCATGGTTTTGTGGATGCTGGACTGGACAGACGGAGAGTGACACATCTGTCCGTCTGTTCCTGTCCTTTCTGCCCGTTAGGGGGAGGTCATGTGGAGAAGGTTGTAGAGAAATAAGAGAAAGTAGAGAGGGGGGTTTGTTAATCAGGTTTATGATATGAATATATCTGTTCAATTCAGGTCCATGATTTGTAGTTTATTATGAAGCCAAATGACTGCATGACGCACATAATATCGGTCTGATATGAGGTGCTAATTCTACCTTTTGCTGGTTCAAACTGTTTCTTTCAATTCTTTTTTTAGGCCTACGGGTATGTTCATGCCAACCTGCACTTTACTTTAATTTTATGGCTTTGATGGTCTCTTGACTTTTTCTCCAGTGCCACCATGAGTTGAGTGAGATTTTGAGAGACTGATTGAAATATAACCACGACAAACATCATAATATGTGGTAGAGGCATTCATCATGATCCATCAATTTCACTGAATAACAAAGTGACTACCAAAAGGCTGTCAAACAGAAGCTGGTTTATGATACACAAAATTAATTTCAACCCCATCATCCACTTGAATTTGCATATGGTAGTCCTCATTGGCAAATACTAGCATGCTAACATGTTAAACTGAGCAAAAAAAATACAAATATTGTCACCTTGAACATGTTAGCATGGTGAAAGCATTAAGCTTAAACCACTGCTGTACCCACAACAGCAGTTACCATGACAGGTAGGCTATAGCTAAGCTGCTTATTTGCAAAATGATTTTTACATCATGTTTGCTTCTGTGGATTTAACTGTTTTTTTAATTAAAGTTTTAACAAGGCAGAGACACCTTGTATATCACCTCTGAGCTAACAGTGCTCTTTCTCATCAGGGCGGGAAGCACTACTGCCAATAGCTATTGATTCAATGAGGGCAAGATCTTTGAATATTGAGTGTTTAAGATTCATTCATATTAGAACAGAACGCATAAGGAATAAAGAAGAGGGGGGGGGGGGGGGGGGGGGGGGGGAGGAAAAATCTTACAACTCAAATAAAACCATGAAAACAGATTTATTTTCTGGTAAGGCACGTTTTAGGGTTGTTTGCAATGGCATCAGCCTGAGTATCACATCATGACACTGTCAGGCCAGCCACCTTCCCTGTCAGTAAATCAAACACCATGCTTTATCTAACTAATGAAAACATGGCATGTGTTGTCCTAGTCAGGCCATTCATTTCCCCTTTCACAGAGAAGAAATGGCAGATAAAACTGTCATGGCACCTGAAGAGCTCAGGCAGGCCAAACCTGTTAGCTGCTTCATCAGCTTCTGCAGCAACACGACCACACAATCCTGATTAAGATTCTGATGACCTGTCTCTTTTAATCCAACATGCTTCTATAACCTTACGCTAATGTAATATTTATTAACTGTAGATGCCTGTGACTCAATTTACCTCAATTCTGGCCTGTTTGGAGTGTCCTTGGCTCTGTCCCTGGAGAGACTGACAGCTTTGTCATAATCAAATCAGCAACATTATCATTCAGTATGTGTGGCTAGAGGTAATTGTTGTAACATTTTGCAAAAAGGTCTCCACACTTAGCTCACTGAGAGGTAAACATTGATTGTGGCATGCAGATCTAATGATGGTGAAATGAAAATGGTATCATAGCTTGAAAAGAGAAAAACATTGTATTTAATGCACTGAATGCTTCCCTGCTTTGTTCCTTTGGCTTGCTGCTTGGTTTAGTTGACCATATTACCTTTGCATAGCAGGGGATTTTGCATCTGCAAAGATTTCTAAAGGGCTAGATGAAACAGACCATAAGCATTTTCAGCAATATGAAAGGATCTCTCAGAGCGTTATCCATTTGTATAGAAATGCATATCCCTGCAAACAATATGACAGCAGGGCAGCACACCAAGCTTGAAGTGTTGATAATAATGTGCTTTGCATTTAGGCATTGTACTATTCAAGACATATTTTTTAAGTCACATAAAAAAGAATATGGATATTAAGGCTTTTAAAGTGGTACATTGCACTCTAGTGATGACACCTGAGTGCAATAACATCAACACTCACCACAGTTGGAGGAACACACACAGATAGATGCATTGTGTGTGCATGGGGGTTGCGGAACCTCTTGGTTTTCATTTTGGCGCCCATTGGTCGTTAATTGGTCAGAGCAGACACACACACTGCCTGTGTGACACATGCTTCTTATGCTCACTGCCCATCTTGGTAAAAAAACGTGTTGTAATGCAGCTTAGACTGTATATCTGGTCCTTCTTCCCATCTAAATGATTAATACACTGATGGATGTCGAGAGAGCAATGCAGTGAAGGCCTCTACGTCTTAATAAGACAACATGTTGAAAACACGGAGAGAGAGAGAGAGAGAGAGAGAACACACAGATACACAGAAAGCAAGATATAGTTTATGCACTCAGACATAAACAGATGCCACCTTTCACTCTGGGTTCATTAACACAGGGGAAACTCACAGACAATGATGTGCTGAGCCATTGCTTCTGCTTTTTCAGCTCTGCTCTGTTTCATCAGCCGTTTCATTACTTGGCATCTCCTGTTGTTTTCTTACCTCAGTCTCTGTGCCTCTCTCTTCGCTTTCCCTTTCTGTCTGTCTGAATTTGGAGGAGTGAGTAGGATGTGTCAACAGCAACTTGTCAGTCAACTGTTTTGGCAAAGGCCCGAGAAGACAATTTGTGAATAGTTGGTATGGGGTGACCAGATTGACCAGAATTTTTACAGTATGTTGGATGATGTGGGACAGCCATTGCCATGAGAGGTAGTGTAAAATGTTGATAGATTATCTCTATACACAGACTGCAGGTTTTAATTATATTACTGTACAGTAACGGTGCTTTCATCCTCCAAATGCAAGGCTGCATGATCAATTAAAAACCTTCCTTACAGAAATTTTGAGAGTGCCATGGAGGGCTCGGACAGGATGTGAACTCTGTCAACATGGGAACTGAACCTGTGGTGGCATTTTTTATGAGAAATGACAGATAAGCCTGACAACAACGAGACCAATGAAAAGAAAGTTATGCCACCTTTAAAGTCTGAATGTGAACTGTGTTATTATGTCATTAATAATCACATTTATGTTACTATGTGTTGATTTAAATAGTTAGAATATACTTATTTCTTGTGTTTTATGATGTTTCACTCCACCATAGCTTTATCATCACTGATGGGCCTACAATCACTCCACCATAGCTTTATCATCACTGATTGGCCTAAAATCACCCCACCATGGCTTTACCATCACCGATTGGCTTACAAAAATCATACCATGCCCTTTTGGAGTGCAAGTCAAAAGTGCAAAGAGTGAACTATGTATGACCCTACCATCTGGTGTTTTGCTGAAAGTTGTTATGCTAGTGCCAACGTGCCAATGCTAAACATGCTAAGCTAAGAAACGGGATTCCAAAATCCCATGTATGTCTATGGGAAGCCTCTCCGAATGCATTGGGAGAAGGGCTTCATTTGGAAAGGATGTTAGCAAAAATCACGGATTTAGCTGAAGGTCGAGCCATGGGAAAGTACCTAAATTTCACACACACCAGTATATAAGCCACACTCCGACGATGTGAAAATCGGTCACGTCTACCCGTCTGCCGACACTGTGTCTTTTTTAGATACATTGTATCTTGTGGAGTGACTCGAGGCGTTAACTTGTATCTACTTTGTCTGAGAATGAATAAAAGACAACCCTGCTTCAGATCCATCCCTTTCCAGCGTTTTATTCGAGTCTTCAAACCTATTACAATAGAGTGATGCCAAGTAAGTTTAAGGCCCAAAAGATATAAACTTATTTGCTTCATTATTTGGCGAGAATCCAGCCAGGAGGAATCTGAGACGAGGACAACTGGGAGTGGGACCACGCTTTCTCCAAAATTACACAAAAAGGTAAGCCGACTGTTTTATTTGATTGATATTTGAAAACATGAGAAATGCGTGCCTGCTCTCAGGTAATCCTCTATACCTCACTTCCAAAAGTACCTAGAAATGATTAATGTGAAGCTGTTAAGGTGGATCTGATGTAGTGTCTTGTTAACGCCTTGTTTTCTATCTATCTATATATCTATCTATCTATCTATCTATCTATCTATCTATCTATCTATCTATCTATCTATCTATCTATCTATCTATCTATCTATCTATCTATCTATCTATCTATCTATCTATCTATCTATCTATCTATCTATCTATCTGTCCTGTGTAAGATCAAGTCTGCCACATTAGTGGAAGTTTGATCAGTCAGGAGGTGAGACAAAGAATTCCTGTCCTGTGTAAGATTATAGTAAAATCTGTCACATTAGTGGTAGTTAATCGGTCAGGTACAGAAGACTTCTATCGAGACTAGAAGTAGAAATAAGCTTATAATTGTGGCCATACTGTACATACATATAATATCAAAGTAGAGAATTAGTTAACTGTATATTGTGTGAATTCAAATAATCTCTGTATATAGTGTGGCAAATGTGTGTGCGCTACTGGGTGAGAACGAATGGTCGACATGTGTGTGTGTGGTGTGTGAAACCTGGGAGGATGACAGAGGAGTGAAAAGAGGCGAATGACGGATGATAAGGATAAAGCATAAGACTATGGTATAAATTTGATTGAGAAAAATAACAGCAACATCAAATGTGATAAATAACTTTGGATGTGGCATAATTGGTGTATTATATAATTATAGAATCTGCGAGAAGCTGTGTGGAACTTGCAAGTGCATGGATATCTGTGTGTCATGAATGGGTGTATTGTCTCAAAAGGCTTAGAAAAGATAAATGAAAAGAGAATCTTTGGGAATTTGTTACTTCCTTTTTGAGGGTACATCAGCTCAGATACTGTTGGCAGAGATTGGATGGTGTTTTTGGGCTTTTTGTGAAGAAAAGTACACTGGCTGCTGAGCGGGGGAGGCTGTCTGCCGTCTGCTTGTAGTGACTACTTCATCGTTGGAAAATAAGTAACAAAACTCACTATAGTTGAGTCAAGATGCAAGAATAAAATATTACACTCAGTCATAACAAAGTTAAAGTAAACTAATTATTTGCAATTGTTGAATTTTGAATTAAGTAACATCCATATGAGGCTTGGCCGACTAAGATAAAGGAGTGGGATGTATTGAACGTTTTAATTTTAATAAAAGGTAATTCATAAATGATCAAGATTTTCATGTTTTATGAACAAAAAGTCAATAATGAAATATTAAGCATTCAACAATCTGACTTATTTCCTAGCGAATGGATGAGGAAGTAAGCCATAGGGGTAAATTAAATACATGTGAAGACGGTAATATAGAAACTCAAGGGATTAAAACTCATTTTTGGCTGGAAAACACCTATAAAGATAAAGGGGGAGTCGTGCACTGGCAAAGTGAGCAAGCAATAAATCAAAAACTGTGGCAAATAACAACATTTGAAAACTTGATCCAAATACAAGAGGAGTTTCCCTCTATATTGTGGAAAAACATATTACAGAATATCTGGACTTCCAAAAATTTATCATATTTGCTGGATCAGCTCTGCAGAAACCCTAAATCCAAGGCGTGTGTGCGTTTAGCTCCTCACTTGGATATTCCTGAAGGGTTAATAGTCAAAGGAAAAAGGATTGGAGCTATAAATCCGAGATTGAACATAGCTGTCGTTCCTAGAAAAGTTCAATGGGAAACGGGGCAGTTTGGAATTCTTAATAAAGATTCTACAACCATCAATGATAAAGAAATAAATGAATTAAATTTTGAATTTACAGACAATAAAAGAATAAAACACGGCATTACAGTTGGAAAGATCCTTGTGTTAATAAGGATCTCAAAACACATAGACTCACAGCACTTTGAGTCAAACTTAAAAACTGAGTCGCAGGTAAATATGGGTGCTAAAGTGGCAAAGGAGAACAAGGTGTTGACGCCGTTAGAACTGGTGATAAGACAACAACCAGACTATGCAGATCAAATACGTCTCTGTATGAAAAAGTGGCACATGCGTGTCACAGGACGTTACAATGGCCTAAGGAAGGGACCTTTAATGCTGTCTGTTGCAATGAGGTTGAAGCTAACATAAAACATTATAAATCATTAGACAAAAGTAAAAAGAGAGAAGGCAAAAGGGCAAGAGAGAGAGAGGTTTTGCGGTGGTTTCGTCAAGTGGGCAGACAACATGTTTTGAACACTACACAACTACCTGTTATCACAAAAGATGCCAACAGGAAAGCAAAGGAGAGATGCAGAGTGGAGCTGCCTGTTCCATCAGCTCCGCCTCTGTGCTCAGAGCCCCCACCATACAACCCAGAAGAAACGCTCATTGGTCAATTTCCTGTGACTAGAGCAGAAAAGGACAAGAGGGGCGGACTTAAAGGAAAGTTTACTGTGTCTTGGATGGAGCCGTCCTCCGATGAAGAAGAGGCGGATACCAGTGGGTCAGATGATGAACACACTGCTCAAAAATCACGCCATCCTACACCCACAGCTAAACGGAGGAAGAACAGAGACAAGCCTAAGCAACAAGCATCCAATACAAGCTTTGATGAAACAACTCAAAAAAGACATTACGATGTATCATCAAGCAAGAACTCCACATGAACAGGAAGATGAAGACAGAAAAGAATATGAACGTGCTGTGTCACTAACAAAAAGAGAGAAAGGTGGGGCTATTCCAAAAGATTAGCTCACAATATGACAAGACAAGTCAAAGAAAAGCAGCAAGAGAAGCCAAGTGGCCACCTGTGACACCTCAAGGAAATTATTATCAACAATCACAGACAAATGAAGATGCTGATGGCAAAATTGATCAGTTAACCGAAGAGTTAAGGTCTGTTGATGACCGTATTAAGAAGAATAAATGAAGAAGACAACCATCTTGAGAGAAACTCATCGAGCCAAATTACATGAACTTCGACGACTGAAAAGCCATCAAATAAACGAGTTATTAGAAACTCGCGACATCATAAGGCATAGTAAACCACAGTCGTGGACAGCGTCTCCACAGGTTTGCATTGACATTGAACAAGAAGACATTCTTGATACCTACAATCCTGAGGTATTGGGAGCTGCAGCACAGAGCTGTCCTGAAAGGGGCATAATGCTCAGAAGTGGAAAAACAATTGGACAAGAGACAACAAATAAAGACCCCAGCCAGCCAGTTTCAATCTGTCCAATTGTGGCAAAGTCTCCAAACCAACCTCGATATGTACCATGGTCATTTGCTGACATGATCGGATTGGCTGGAAGACTTCCAGATTTGACAGAGGGAGCTGGAAAATGGATCACAGCTCTTGAAGAAAGCACAGCTGGAGTCACATTGGCCATCGGAGATATCAAAGCACTACTTATGCACAAAACTGGAAAGCAAACAACAGAAGAAATCTTTCGGGATGCAGAATTACCGATGCTGTGGAAGGAAACACTGTAGATCACGTGGGATTCAACGGACACCGAGGTGTTATCTGGGCTGCACTAAGAAAGCAATTCCCAGAGGAAAATGGACCCATCTAAATTGGAAGGAGAAAAATTAAAGATGATGAATGTCCAAATAAATTTCTGCGTGAATTTCAACGAAAATGGAAAGAAGAAACAGGAAGTCCCTGGAACCATGACAACACCAGTCAAAGTTTATTTAAAGTCATGGTCAAAAAAGACATTGCCATCAGAAGTGCAGAAACGTTTGGATGATGTGGTGGGACTTATGAAACAGGATTGGTCAGTTTTCGCAGAACACATTGTTCACACGTGGAAGCCATCAGAAAAGAGAAAACAAGAGAAGAAGAAGCCAACAAACATCTGACAACTAAACTCACTCAATTGCAACTGAGTGAGCTGAACACCAAATTGAAAAAAGAACAAAGTAAAGACCCAAGCAGCAGTGATAACAGCAGCACCAACTGTGGAACAAGCACAACCTGAGAACTTTCAACCACAGAATCAACAAAATTGGGAAAGACAACCAACAGAGAGTCACGTCTCAATATAAATGAAGGAGGAAACTATAACAGTTTCAGAAGACAGCCCATTCGGAGAGCAGGGCCATCCTTTCGTGGAAAAAGACCAATGGCTCCAACACAGCGATACCAACCGCCAAAATGAAGGAGCATTCTCCTTCAGGTGCTGGGGCTGTGGTTCAACTGAACATATAAGAAGAAACTGCCCGACAAAGCCATGGCCTGTGGACATTCAACAATAGGGGGGCCCAGAGAAACCAGAGAGGAACTTAATGACGCCAATTATTTCAAAAACAATCCCAAGATGAACCAATCATAACAGTAAAAATATTTGGCGAAGATCACACCTTTATGATAGACACGGGTGCGGGATTCTCGTGCGTGGGAAAAGCCGGCATAGACCTTCCTCTCTCGGATTCATCGGTTAAAACTATAGGTTTCTCTGGGAAAAATCAAATAATACCATTAACTCAGCCGGTTTCAATGATAATTGAAGGGAAAACAGTAATTGCACCATTATTGTATAATGAAAAAACTCCATTTAACCTATTAGGAAGAGACATATTATGTCAACTAAAAACTAATATCACGTGTACCCCTGATGGGCTACGAATGGACTTTCTAAATGACACTATGACATATAAAATTATGGGCACAACTCCAACAAAAACATGATCCTTTGCAAAACCTGCACAAACCATCTGCTGTGTATTGGCTAAAACTAGACTCTGACTCAAATCTAGCAAAGCAATGGGAAATATGGGAAACATCGATAAAAATTCATCTAGGAATAGAGAACGAACCTCAATTACCACTTCATTGTACGTTGTTATATGATGAAGAACAAAATAATGTGGACTATGAAGCCTGCTGGAAAGTACTAATTAATAACAAAAAGTTTTGTCTCTCTAGCCACGTCATTTTATGTGGGAAAGGAGGGAGCAGCGGCAGCTGTTAAACTACCAGCAGACCTTGTGCAGTGGTTTCAGGTTTCAAATGCATTACCTCACATCTCTCTCTTGGTAAGAAAAAACTATGAATCTTATCAGCTGGAGAGATGGTGAAGGCCGCATCACAGTTAACTGAGTGGGAGCCAACTGGGGAAGAAAATGTGCATGTTACACCTGATAAGCAGTATCTAAAAATATCTATAGATGCTTATGATGTGGGTTGTACACAAAGAGTATTGATACACAACAACACAATTAAACAAATGACATTCACAGCAGAACACGAAGAAATGCTAACTCAAGTTCCACAGACATTATGGTCAAAACACAAAACTGATGTAGGTCTAGTGAAGTCAGCAGAGCCAACACGTGTAACACTCAGGAAAGATGTTGTATTGCCATACAAACGACAATATCCTCTTAAGCACCAGGCAGTAGAAGGTATCCGACCTACAATTACAGGCCTGATAGAGGCAGGAGTATTGATAAAGTTAGATAAAAAGAGCCATGTAATACTCCAATATTCCCTATTAAAATAGCCAAACTCCAATGATTATCGATTGGTACATGATTTAAGAGCAATCAATGCAATTGTGAATGCTGAGACAACTGTTGTTCCTGATCCACACACATTGCTCTCTAATATACCTGCTGACTACCTGTGGTACACAGTTATTGATTTGTGTTCTGCATTTTTTAGCGTTCCAGTCATTCTGATTCACAGTTTCTCTTCGCCTTCACATATGAAGGACAACAATACACCTACACACGACTACCCAAGGATTTGTGGATAGTCCTACCATTTTTAATAGAGTACTGTTTAATGATTTGAATCACCTGGATTTTGTTAGCACTCTGTTACAATATGTAGACGACCTTTGGATCTGTAGTCCAACAAAGGAGCAGTGTGAATAGGATTCCATAGCAGTACTGACTGCCCTTGCAAAGGGAGGTCATAAGGTCAGCAAACAGAAACTGCAATTTTGTAAAGAAGAAGTTGAGTATCTTAGCAGGAGGTTGTGTGGAAATAAGAGACTTATCGCCCCTTCCCAGTTAAATGTGATAATTGAAACGCCCAAACCTCAAACGGTGGGGCTGTGGATGCTGACTTTCCTTGGCATGACTGGCTATAGTAGATCCTGGATTTTTGAATATGCTCTTAAAGCTGCTCCATTACGAGCACTCATTCGTGCTGCAGGGCAAAAAGATCGCTATGCTCAATTGCAGTGGACTGAAGACGCTGAGGTGGCATTCGAGGCTTTGAAAAAGGATCTGCAGACTGCTCCAGCATTAGGGAATCCAGACTACTCAAAACCGTTTCACCTGTTTGTTGCAGAGAAATCTGGATATGCATGTGCAATGTTGATGCAAGAAACTGGGTCAGTTAAGCAGCCCTTAGCTTACTACAGCACAAAGTTAGATAATGTTGAAGCTGGACTTCCGCCATGTTATCAGGGCCTGGCGGCAGCCGCTTTTGCTAATCAGAAGGCTTCTGCTTTGACCATGGGACACCCTGTTACACTGTACACATCACATCAACTACACGCACTATTAACAAGTCCCAGATTTGTTTTGACACAAGCTAGAAAGACAGGTATGAAGTTATCCTGTCTGCACCTGAACTTTCAATCCAACGATGTAATACTATTAATCCAGCAACCCGTATTACGTTGCCTGAAGATGGATCCCCTCACAATTGCATAGAAACAACAGACACATTTTTGAAGCCACGTGATGACCTGTACAATGAACCAATTGTTGCTGATCTCACTTTGTTTGTGGACGGATCTTGTTTTAAAGATGCAGTGGGAAATCATGCGGGTTATGCTGTCATTGAACTCAAACCTGATAATACTTTTGAAGAAAGACAAACTGTTAAAGTACCACAGCCTTGTTCAGCACAACTGGCAGAAGTTAAAGCTCTTACGGCTGCATGTAACTTAGGCCAGAACAAGCGTGTAAATATATATACTGACTCACAGTATGCCTATGGAGTTTGTCATGTGCACGGTAACATATGGAAACAGAGAGGATTTATGAGGGCAGACGGCTCTCCTGTATTACATGGTGAGGCTATCTCAGCTCTCTTAGAAGCAATGCAGCTTCCCCAAGCCATTGCTATTGTGAAATGTGCAGCCCACCAGAAAACAGACACACTGATTGCTAAAGGTAACAACTTGGCAGATGAAGCAGCTAGGCGTGCAGCAATGCATGCAACTATAGGTCCTGTGTTAACAGCTGAGAATGATACACCACTCACTGATTTAACATCTTTAATAGCGGCACAGGATAAGGCTGGTCCATATGAACAGTCTGTTTGGCTAAATCGGGGAGCAATCAAGATTGCTAATGAAGGCTCTGAGAAAGGTTTATGGAGAAGTGTTCATGGACATTTTGTGTTACCTAGTGCATTGTTGAAAATTGCTATTCGTGACGCACATGGTGCTGACCATTGTGCGAGGGGGGAGGTAATAAAGAGGATTCAAAAAGTCTGGTGGTCACCGTTTTTAACGAGTACTGTGGAAAGAGTCTTGCATGAATGCAGTGTGTGTGCACGTCATAATGTAAGAAAAACCTTTTCAGCACCAATTTCACACATGCCACCACCTGATGGTCCTTTTCGTCATCTAGTAATGGATCACATTGATATGACAGAACGAATCCGAGGATATAGATACATTCTAGTAGTGGTGGACAGATTCAGTCGATGGGTGGAAGCGGTGCCTACAAAGGGACCCGACCACGCATCAGCTGCAAAATTTCTGTGTAGAGAAGTATTTCCTAGATTTGGCATACCAGATATCATAAGTTCAGATAACGGCGCAGCTTTTGTAGCAAATACCATTAGAACAGCATTCAAAATGTTAGGAATAAAGCAGAAATTTGGATGTGTCTATCACCCACAGTCGCAAGGAATAGTGGAGAGAGCAAACGGAATTTTGAAATCTAAATTAGCAAAAATCATTGCAGATAGTCAATACAAACTAACCTGGATGGACGCCTTGCCTCTTGCTTTAATGTCTATGCGAATGCAGACTAACAGACTAACGCATCTAACACCGCATGAAATGCTTACAGGGAGACCGATGCCGGTCCCCTTCTTCCGAGGCCCATATAAAGGCCCCCCACTTGAACAATGTGAAAGAGAATTGATATGTTACTTACAACAATTGTCTCGAATCTATAAGGTTATATCTCAACAGGTCAAAGGCGCAGTGGAAAACAGAGAAGCTGTCATTCCAGAACCACTTCAAAGCGTTGAACCGGGAGATTGGGTGTACCTGAAGGTTTTCAAACGAAAGTGGAATCAGCCCAGAAGGGAGGGTCCTTACAAAGTTACCATAATTACACCTACTGCCTTAAAAGTAGAAGGTAAGACCCTTTGGTACCACCTCAACCACTGTTGCAAAACAGAAGAACCACCTGGAGCGTCAAAAGACTCGCCCAGACCAACAGGGGAAGGCCACGCCTCCCCGCAGGGACAGAACCAATCGCAGGGGACTCAAAGGGAAGACCACGCCTCCCTTCAGGACATCGAACAGCCCGAAGAATCACAAAAAGAGAGACGTTCCCAGAGACTGACACAAAAGAAAGATGCAGAAAGACTTAAAACTCACCAAGGGCGACACAAAACCAAAACAGAATGAAACAAATAGCCAAAAAGTCCAAAAACAAAACACTGTAGTTGCAATGCGACGGATACAATATGTTATAGGTACTAGAAGGAAAATTGGCGGGAAAAAAGCAAAGTTTAAACACACTTTAATTAGAGGAAGTATAGTACTAATCCTTCTAATGATAATGATATGCGGCATGCAGCCCCAAAATGTAAAACCTGACCAAACAATCAACTGTGCTTTGGCAGCTGGACTACTGGCAGTCAAACATGAACAATTACCAATGGACAAAATAGTAAAACTCACCTATGTAAGATCTTCCATGTACAATCTAACTTTGATTAGAGTGTCTGAACAAACAATCATCGAAGTCCTGCCCATTGCCTACGAATGTCAAACCAATCTAGTAGCAAATCTAAAACTGAAATGTAACAACGAATCATGTATCGACCACTTGACGCGTAAAACAATGACAGAACAGGAAGCAGCTCAATTAATAATGCTTAAATCTGGACTGCGTACACGACGTCAAGCACCAAAAATAAAATGGACAAAATTGGGGGGAGAGACTAATATGTTTTACCAATGGATGAAATATTCAGCTCAGCAAGTGAGTGACGGTGACTGTATCACATGCTATAATTCAAAAAGGCTGCCAAAAGTCTTACCCATCCCAGGGGCAGATTCAGTAATATGTCAAAACAAAGCAACATGTTTCGGCTATTGTGTAATGAAATTGGCAAGTGGAACATTAAATGGGGGGTCTAATGACACTCGTGTTTGTCCTAAAGTATTGCCTGATGATCTGGACGTGCTGATTCCGCCCACTACTTTGATAGCTGAAAAATTGATCCACCCATTCTGCATAACCAGAGATGAACTATTGTTAAGAGCATTACATGGGGATCGTGTTATCAAAGACCAAAGGATTAAATGCAAATATATAACATTTAATAGCACACAGACTAAAAATAACCAGCCTACACGTATTTATTATTGTAATACGACATCAAAATCAAGCATGCAGTGTAAGCAGATATTAGGAGATGGTGGAAATTGGTATCTGATTCAAAATAATACTCATGTAGAAACCATGGAAATGCCAACACTGATTCAAGGTACTAAACCATTAGCTGATGTTTTCTGGTTATGTGAAGGTAGTGACAAATTGAGAGTTAAACTACCCACAGATTGGACCGGATTATGTGCCCCAATTATGTTGACCAGTCAAATAGCTGTGTTAAAACCTTTTGCCAAGCCAAATAAAAGATTAAAAAGAAGTAAATTCATAAAGTGGTCCGAAGATGATAAAGTCTACATATCATGGAATCAGGAACCCGAAGGAACACCGGATGATGACTTGGCTATTAGTAATGCCTGGATTCAATCTGGGCAGGCTACAGGATGGATACCTTTAGCGGGTCCAATAATAAATTCACAGTACATAGCTCGAAATAGCAAGTGGGTTAACTATCTGTGGTACAATCAACAGAGATTCATGAATTGGTCCATGGCTTCAATAGAGACAGTGCGAGAACAGTTACATGCTACTTCGTTAATGGCCATGCAAAACAGATTTATCATAGACACAATTTTGGCACCAGAACAAGACCTCTGCAGCTACATTGGAGAAGACTGTTGTACTGTTATACCTTTGCATACAGGTGAGGATGGTAATTTGACTCAACTGTTGAAATTGATGAAAGGACTAAGAGATGAACATGTTGAAAATTCCAATTGGAACACAAAACCAGTGGGTTTGGAAAAGCTTTGGGGAGAGTTGAACAAATTGTCCTGGAAGAAGATTTTGCGGATAGCTGGAATGATAATTGGAATTCTGTTGTTGATAACTGCCATTGTACTGTGTTGTGCACTTCCCATGGTCAAAATTATAGTAAACAAGGCAACTAAAGCAATCATGGGACAATTTCCCTTAATAATCAATGAGTATGAAGTAGATGATCAACAGGATTACGAAGCCATGGAAATAAATCATCTAAATTTATAAATATGCCACAAACCAGAGGAAGAAACAAAACAAAATCAGAAAAGAAATATCATAAAGATTTGCAACCCATCTTAAATCAATTACCCCTGGGACCAATTTCAATCAACGAATCAAAAACCTTTATACAGTACTGTCGCAAATCAGTACATTCTGAAGGCTATCCGTTCATATCATTGCCACATGAAATTTACCTAGAAGATGTGAAATGTGAAAATTGGAGAACTAATATTCATAAAATAACTGAAGATTTCACAGTACAATGTGATTGGCTTACCCTATCATATAGATATGACATTGTCAATATAGAGAAAAAATGCTGTATGCCGTTGTTCACCAGAGGTAAAATAGAGGTAATAACAATATATTACAGAGAAGCATTATTATTTAGTACACACAAAATTGTGTCCAGACATGGAACAAAAGCATTTAAGGTAATATTGGAAAAATATAAAGTTAAAGCTGAAACTTACAAAGGAGAGTTTGAAGTGATAGTCGGAGGAAGAAAGTTGCAGGAAAAGAAAAATTATTTAGAAGATTCTAAAAGTTGGAATAATGTCCTAATCAGTCTTTATGTGTCACCCATATAGATTGACATGGCTGACCAACACGGACAAGGCTGGCAGTACCAGACCATCAATTGGTATGACATCACTAGTCAATCTAATCCCATGCAACCTGTCCCGTATGGTACAGCAGTGGAGCAGATAAACCAAGGCCAGAACAACGCCCAGGCAACCCAAGGTCAGAACAACGCCCAGGCAACCCAAGGTCAGAGCAACGCCCAGGCAGCCCAAGGCCAGAACGACGCGCAGAGGACCCAAGGCCAGAACAACATCCGGAGGGGCCAAGACGACTTCCAGAGGGGCCAGAACCTCTTCCTGATGGACTGGAGCAGCTATCAGGGCCACCCAAGAAATTATCTTCAGATGCACCCAGCCAATTACCAGTTACCAAATGCAGGTAACAGCGGGGATCCACCAGCATTCAACCAACCAGAGTCTACAACTCACTGGGACCGGGCAGGTCCTTCAACCTCCAGCAACGAAATGGAGGACCTGCCAGGCCCAAGTAATCAAGGGCCAAGATATGCTTTGAGAAGTTATGAAGTGAGAGAGCCCTCAATATCTGAGGGACAGGGTGCATCCATTGCACCCATTGTGGCAGGTCCCTACAGAGGGGGGAACAACGACAGCAGTGACGAAGAACCACACGCAATCGAGCCTGACTCAGCTGAGTCATCTGATGAGGATGAGGACGTCGAGGTACAACCACAAGTGGCACCCGCTCCACAGGGTGGGAGAGTCACTGTTAGGGGGCTCTCCCTGCCTGTGACCCCAACTGGGGTCACCGGGGCGAGTGTGGGGAAGAAGAAAGTGTGCTTGGCCGTGAAACGACCAAGACTCTTGATGGCATTCGACGTCACTGATGTGGATTGGAAAGAGGACTGGGAGTTGACGGCAAAAATCCCCACCAAAGTTTTTTCCAAGATAATCACAAGCCTCCCAGAAAAGGAGAAAAATCATCTGCGCTATGTGAGAGGCCTGGGGCTGAACAGGCTGTTGGCTGCTCGGAAGAGGAGAGGCAGGAAGGGCAGGGCCACACCAGCAGTGAACGCAAACCCAAACATGGACACTGTTGTGTGGTGCCCCGCCTGCCGCGAGTATCATGATGTTGGCTTGAAGAAGTCACGTTAGAGCTCTAAGTTATCACTAAAAGTGATACAAAATGTGGTGCCCGTACATGATTTTGCACGCTCATAGATTTTACTTGCTTTTATATAATCATATATTTTGTCTGCTTACATATTAAGGGCCCACATAAATGCTTGCATACACATACTCACATCAAGCATTATGTTTTACTTTTGTAACTAAGTTTTGAGAGCCCTGAGGAGAAACATGGAAATGACATCATGCATCATGTTTTGATGAGTCTTGTATTTTTTGCATGTTTGACGTGTTAGAATTTCACACTTATGTTTCAATTTTTAGTGTGCACTTTTAGTATTACCTGTGTGATTTTATGTAACGGGAGTAGCAATGGTTACATTTTATGATTTAGGGAAGAATCCATATCTACACTTAGACTGATATGTCTGAATCAACTCTGGTCAATCATGTATTATTAAATGTGACTTATCCAGTCACAAAGGAGGGATAATGTGGTGGCATTTTTTATGAGAAATGACAGATAAGCCTGACAACAACGAGACCAATGAAAAGAAAGTTATGCCACCTTTAAAGACTGAATGTGAATTGTGTTATTATGTCATTAACAATCACCATTTATGTTACTATGTGTTGATTTAAATAGTTAGAATATACTTATTTCTTGTGTTTTATGCTGTTTCACTCCACCATAGCTTTATCATCACTGATGGGCCTACAATCACTCCACCATAGCTTTATCATCACTGATTGGCCTAAAATCACCCCACCATGGCTTTACCATCACCGATTGGCTTACAAAAATCATACCATGCCCTTTTGGAGTGCAAGTCAAAAGTGCAAAGAGTGAACTATGTATGACCCTACCATCTGGTGTTTTGCTGAAAGTTGTTATGCTAGTGCCAACGTGCCAATGCTAAACATGCTAAGCTAAGAAACGGGATTCCAAAATCCCATGTATGTCTATGGGAAGCCTCTCCGAATGCATTGGGAGAAGGGCTTCATTTGGAAAGGATGTTAGCAAAAATCACGGATTTAGCTGAAGGTCGAGCCATGGGAAAGTACCTAAATCTCACACACACACCAGTATATAAGCCACACTCCGACGATGTGAAAAACTCTGGTTCACCGTCTACCCGTCTGCCGGACACTGTGTCTTTTTTAGATGACATTGTTATCTTGTGGAGTGAACTCGAGGCTGTTTTTAACCTTGTATCTACTTTGTCTGAAGAATGAATAAAAGACAACCCTGCTTCAGATCCATCCCTTTCCAGCGTTTTATTCGAGTCTTCAAACCTATTACAATAGAGTGATGCCAAGTAAGTTTAAGGCCCAAAAGATATAAACTTATTTGCTTCATTAAACCCACAACCTTAAAGCAGAAGTAAGCAATATTTTTGTGTTAATATAAGTCTTAAATAGTTGTATCTACCGACAGCAATCACTTCTATAGAGTGTTTGGTCTGAAACACGGGTCTGTCAGTCACTCTTGCTCTGCTCTGAGCCCAGGAGGGAAAAAATACAAAAAATTTTTTTTTTTTTATTCGTATCCTACAAGTTTTTATGCCAATGAGGAGAGAGAAACGGCATAAAGGGGCAAGTCCCTCTCTGTGTGTTGCAGCCAAGGGTTGCGGCACCTGAATGTGGTGACGTAGGGACGGAGAGACTGTCTATGGTGCGTTCGAAGGCAACCCGTAACTTCGTGTTTTTTCCGACCTGTTGAACTCGTACCTAGTTCGATCTGGTGCGAGTTCACGGGTCAGAAGTTACGAGTGGCCGTTTCTATAGTGACTTTCACAGGGTAAAACAGGTCGGAAAGAGAAAACACGAGTGGGTTGCCTGGAAACGCTACAAAGTTGTAAGTTGTGACTTTGAAGCTGTAATTTTACGGTTTCAAAAGCACTGCTGGAACGCTAAAGCATTAGGCCAAAACCACCGGATCGTCTTACTTCTGCTT
>NW_028220596.1:2500-11307 GCF_045865225.1 Trachurus japonicus | reverse complement strand
CACTGTTAGCCTTTGCTGTAAAACCTACAGTTAATTACTTTAAAATGTCCAGTAAAATAACTTAAAAACATTGAACAGTATAAAACTGTAACATGCATTGCATCATGGGAGTTTTATTATAAACTAGAGTATATTACTGTATAATTTCAAAAATGCAGTAGTATACTGTTGTAGCATAGGTCCACAAAACAAAAACAGTTATTTACTAGATTACTTACAGTAAACTACACTTTTGTATTTTCTAGTAAGGTACTGTAGTTTGGATTAGGCGGGAATGCATCTAAAATCCATTCACCAGTTGCCAGTTACGTTAAACAAAAGAAGAGGACGAAGAAGACGGTGGACAAGTAAAGTTCATTCATCAACCTTGGTGGAGAGAGGCTACACCGTTGCGGTAAGTTTAAATGTAGAAATTAAACGTCTTGATTAAACCTGACCTGATTTAGCCTTTGCTTAGCATAATGCTAACATTACTCTGAATGATGTTATTAGCCTGAGATGTTCAGACAGTCACAAACACATAGCTACTTACCGACCAAGGTTAGCTAACATTATGTCTAACTGCTAAAGTCATGTAGAAGATTAATATCTAGATAGACACCACTTGTGAATTTCACCAAAACATTATTAATTCGCCTGGGTCTATGTGCGTGCGTGTGTGAGTGCGTGCGTGCCCGTGTTTCATGGCAGGAGGTAACATTAAGTAGCTAGTTAGGCTATGTGCTCTCTGGTGATAAATGTTCATACAATATGATCATTTGAATGCGGCCAAACTGCTGTATGCTGCTCGGTGTAACACCCAAGCCCTCCTGTGTGAGTCCTGCAGACTTGAGTCCGTTAAAATATTTATTTTTATTTTTGTCCCTAATGTCCTAGCTTTAGTAGCATGCTAGGATAGCCTTAGCCTGCTTGCTATTGTCGTCCCTCAAGCTCACTCTGTTCAGAGAGGAGCCAAGGCAGCCAGCCCAGTCACGTTTCTTGTCGAGAAGATTATGATTTATAATCTTGTGTGTGCGTCTGTAATATTAATTTGATTCAGTACCATTGTGATAGCCTTGACTAAGTTATATGTCAACTAAAATGCCCAGTAAAAATCTTAGAAACATTGAAAACAGTACAAAACTGTATAATTTCAAAAATACGGTATGATACTGGTCTCTTATACAATGCATCATGGGCCCACAAAGCAAAAATGGTTACCTACTGGATTATTTACAGTTAACTACACTAATACATTTTTCAAGTAAGGTACCGTTGTTGATAACAGTTGTTATAGATAATTTACAGTAAACAACAGTTTGTGTATTTTCTAGTAATGTACCGTAGTTTGGATTAGGTGGGACAAAGCACCTAAAAGCTAAAAGATCACTACACTCCCAGGGTTCCCTTAGGTCTTTGAAATTCTTAAAAGTTTGACAGAATTTGTGGCAAAAGTATCAAAGTATTGAAAGTTTTTTTTTTTTTTTTTTTTTAAATATAAAGATATGGGAAAGTGATCGAATTTTTGTATGGTAGTTTGTGAATATAAATTAAGTGGTGCAGCTGAATCTATACATTGCTTTATACATCTGTTTAATTTGTTGTTTGTAGCATTAGGAAGCGACATTCCAAGGAAGGGGGTGTGTACCAGGCTCCAAGAGAGTCCAGGCAAGAGAGAGGAACCTTGAGGCTGGCCATGCAACTCCAGTGCTGGGCTGTCTAACCAGAGATTTGTACGTTTTTATGTAAGGAAAAATATAAATTGGAAATGCTATTGATAAGTGGCGCAGCCAATTGTGTATGTGCTTAATGTGTGTGTCTGTTTGTTTGTGTTGGTTGTATCATCAGGAGGCAGGAAGTGACCTTCCAGAGAAGCAGGTGAATACCAGGCTCCAGAAAAATCCAGACAGGAGAGAGGAACCTTTAGACTGGCCAGGGGCCTCTGGCACTGGGCTGTCTAATCAGAGCGTCAGATTCTGGTAAGTTGTATTGTACAAAATTAAACATCTTGATTAAACTTGACCTGAATTAACATTTGCTTAGCATGATGTTAGTTAGCCTGAAATGTTCAGACATAGATAGTGTGGCATTTGTGTGTTTAGTGTGGTGTACTTTACCAGCCCTTGGCAGGTGATCTTTAAACACATCTTCTCCATCTAACTATCTCCTTCATTTACTTCAGAAAGATACTCTCCACTGAAGTCCTTCCAACATCCCACTGATCGACACACCCATCACCAAACGAAGCTCTGTGGTCTGTGGCCTCCCCTGCCCCCTTACCCCATCATTAGAGGTATTGTTCAACCTTTCCTGGGAATTTTTTTTTTTTTTTTTAAAGGGACAACGAGGAGTCTCATATTAATGTGGATGAATCTACGTTACCACTTGTTAATGGGTCAATTTTCAATAAATATGTTGTTTTGTCTTTATAGTAATTTTGATATTATTTAGTGGTAGGCTCGCCCAGCATTTCCTACTTTCGGTTTCGCAAACACTGCCCGCCGGGTCATGGGAATAACGCTGTCGAATCACCGCTTATGGTCGAAACTACGACGGTATCTGATCGTCTTTGAACCTCCGAATTTTATTCTTGATCAATGAAAACATTCTTAGCAAATGTTTTCGCTTTTTTCCATCTTGTGCCGGTTCAAGAATTTCACCGTGCGCGCGTAAGCTCATGGGAAATGTAGTCTGAAAACACTTTGCTTTCCAAAACTCCTAATTGTCCCTTTACAGTTTTTCTCAGTCGCTTTGGTGCTATTCTCAGATCAGAATGAAAGTTCTCATAACTATTAGTTCAACCTCCACAACATGTAGTCATTTGTCCACATCATAGTAGCAGTTTCTCCTTCCTCTGAACAAATTGCAAATGCTTTTGGACATGTATCAGTTGCTCTCATACAATTCTCTGCTGTTTTACAACATTATCGTTTGTTTATGTCATGTCAGTCAAAATGAACTATACTTTTGAACGCTGAATAGTCTTTCCCTATAAAACTAATAGTCCTCATTTCATTGCTTGAGTCATTACATACAAAATTCTTGAACTAGTTTTCAAAATCTGTCAAACTAGTTTTAAATTTTGGGAGAAGCACTGTGAATTCAATTATTCAAACATTTACAGTAAGGAACAATAGGTATGTATGGTATTGGACAGTAATTCAGCACTAAACAATCTGCACTGCTGTCATTGTGTCAGGCATTACTGTAAGATACAGTGGGACAAGAACTTTTTACATTTACATTTAGACTTACAGCTTCACTAGAGAACAGATTTACTGTATTGTAATGTATTACAGCAACCACAGTAAAGATTTCCCATCTTTACAGTACGGTACTGTACTACAGCATTTTACAAGTAGGAAGCACTTTTACAGTATTGTACACTACAGTAATAATGGTTGATGCAGTACATGTACTGTACATTACTGTAATTTTACTCTGCATCACATAGGATTACAAGACAACCTCACAGAGGTGGAAGAGACTGAGCCCATTACAAACAATGGCATAAGGTTGAAAGAGATACAATGTAAGGATGACATCACTGTATCTTTGGGAATATTGAATCTGTTTCAATCGCTACAATTGACAGAGTGATGTAGATGAAAATGTGACTGGAACGTCTGGATGTGCAGGAATGATTTACAGTACTCTATAGGTTCAGTTACTATATGTTTGTTGTAGATGACTGTAGTGTATTTTTCCTTTGAACAATGCTGTGAACAAATCAGAATTGCAAAGAGCATATGCAGTAGAAATGTGAAACATACATATTCAGTATCTCCACTAAATACAGTAATGTGTAACTTTACTGTAGTTTTCACATGGCTGTACTAGTAGTGTATAGTGCTGTCTTGAGCATTTTCAGGTAGTATCATCACTTTTTGCATTGGAAAACACTTAGAGAATAAAGTGTCCTAATGAAAACATGACAAAGCCATTTGACTATCTTGTTCATAAACGATGGTGTCAGGACTTCTCACTTTGACGACACTGACAGTTTCATTGACATGAGTACTTGCTTTTGAGGGATGGACGATCCATTTTGAGCAAGTGACGCGCTTTTGCAGGTCATCCACTAGGTTTTGCAGTTTGTGATAATTGTTCTGAGAAATGCACTAACTGTTGTGCAAATGTTAAGAGTGATGTGAGAAAAGCACCAAAGCGACTGAGAAAAACTGTAAGTTAGTACATGGCATAAAATTTGATTCGGTCTTTAACTCTTTGAAAAGTGTTTATGTTTCAAACATTTGTAAGCACTTTGTACTTTCATATTGTATGAATTGTATTGTTGTATTGAATTAATTGTACTGAAATACTACAACTGTTGTTAGTGAAACTATGAATTTCATACTTGAATTTGATACTGTTTTGATTTTTTAAAAAGTTTATGTATTGCAAAATTTGTACTGTTTTTGTGTGTATGTTTTTAAATAAAGAATTTGAATTTACTGCATATCACTGTAAATATTTTTTATTTTACAGTAATCTACAGGCCACTGCAGTTCAATAATATACATCAATATTTTCAGTAATACATTTCTTACTGTAAAACAGTATAACAGTAAGGATAATTTACTGGCAGCACTGTTGCCTGCTTTATACTGTAGTTTTCATTTACAGTAACATATTGGCAGCACCGTTGCCTGCTTCATACTGTAGTTTTTGTTTACAGTAACATATTGGCAGCACCGTTGCCTGCTTTATACTGTAGTTTTCATTTACAGTAACATACTGGCAGCACCGTTGCCTGCTTCATACTGTAGTTTTTGTTTACAGTAACATACTGGCAGCACCGTTGCCTGCTTCATACTGTAGTTTTTATTTACAGTAACATACTGGCAGCACCGTTGCCTGCTTTATACTGTATTAGCCGTTTACAGTAACTACTGTAACAGTCATTTACAATAATAAGCAGGCAACGGTGCTGCCAGTATGTTATTGTAAAACAGCAGGAAAAAGGCTAACAGTGCAGTGCACGGCAGTAGATTACACATTGATCAAACACCCTCCTCCCCTTTAAATATAGATTTTTTTTAGAAAAAATGTGAAGGAAGGTAATTTATTTGCCATTTCCTTTGGATCAGTGTGAGCAGATCAGTCACTTGGTGGAGAGATATTATCACTCACAGTAAAATACCACCACCACCACCACCATGGACCCTTCACTCCTGAACTGACTCTGCAGCTGCCAGTCACTGTGACAACCAGGTAATGGTGATGGTCAGAATTAAACATCACCTTTAGAAATAAAGTCGACACGTTGAGAAAGTGCTGTGAATTGCAGGTTGTGGATGAATATTAAGTGTTCATCATAACTCCTCTGTCCAGTTGAATCAGTCAGTCAAAGGAAAAAGAGGGAGGAGACACTTTAAGTTGATTTACTATTTTTAGAAAACACTAGATTTAGGAGGTATTAGCTTATACTCAAAATGTTTGTGCATTAAATTTACTTTTTTGGAGCTGAAACTGGGATTTATTTAAGGGATGAAGTTTTATAGTCTATATGTTTGAAAATGAATGCCTGTTAATATTGATATAGATTTTCTTAGACATCAAAATACTGAGTGTGGATGAATATGAAATTTTAACATAGGCCTAATTATTCTGTCACAAAGTAGTCAAATGAGTCAAACTTAAAGTTTTTTCCCCCCCTTTATTATCAAAATAATGCTGTAAGACTATTTCTTTTATAAACAGTTTGTGCTCCTTATTCCTAGGCTACTTAAATTTTAGATATAGCTATATTAGGCCTATATTTTACATGTCTTTATTTGCAAAATGAATGCCTGTTAATTTACCTAGGCTGTTTTTACAGTTTGTTTTATGTAACCTTCTCAATTATATTTATAGTAGCCTAAGTATTTGTCCATTTCGCTTTATTTGTGGGGCTGAAGATAGCTAAATTTAGCCTATGAGTTGCTTTTTATTTAATAAACAAACCCACTCATTTTTATTACATCATTCTGCTCTTTTTTCCCCCCCAGATACTTCCAACACTTGGTGCCACAGAGAGTGAGTGTATCAGGAAAGTGGCAGGTGGAGGTTCAGTCCCCGCCGTCTCCTCTCCGAGGCGCAGTAATCCAGCCTTTCTCAGAGTAGGAAGTGCATGCAGCTTGCGGTAACAGTGAATTGAAAGTACGCCATAAATATGGCGCCAAAAGAGTTTTCAAGCTGATGATAAGAGCTGATTTTTCTCCTCCGTGTTGTCCTTTTTTTTCTTTTCTCTCTCCCTCTCCCCCTGTCCTGGGGCAGGAGGGGCGGGCAGGCGGGAGGAGAAGGTTTGCAACACCGGACCCGCCTGTGCATTAGAGCCGAGCGGCGTGCACGTCCAGCGGGCAGAGGAGTGGAGCCAGGCAGCGGCGGAGGCAGAGTGAAGCCGAGGAGAGAGAGAGAGAGAGAGAGAGAGAGAGAGAGAGAGATAGACAGGGACAGAGAGAGAGAGAGAGAGAGAGCTCAATGTTTTATTTTTGAAGGAGGGACGTTGCGAAACTGGCTCGCGAGCTTTTCTGACTCATCGTTTGGAAATAAAGCATCCTTTTTCTTTTTCTTTTTTTTTTTTAACGCCTCGTCCTGCTGCGGCTCTCCGTCCTCCCGTCGCTCCCGTTTCACCGGCACCGGAGCCTCCGAACACACAGTCGGATTTTTTTTTTTTGACACTACGTTTGGGGCTTTTTTTTTTTTTTTTTTTTTTTTTGCAAAATGCGACATGCTTTCCTGTGAGCGCTAATGTAGTGTAGTGTACTAGTGTAGTGCGCACCTCGCTCGCAGCCTGCTGCTACACAACACACACACACAACACAACACAACACACAGCGGTGAACGGGCAGCGGGGACCAGCGGCGGCAGCACCGACACCGCGCGCCGCGTTTGTTGTTGTTGACTTGGCGGAGGCTGCAACTTTAGTCCGGCTGCCACTTTTTTTTTTTTTTTTCTTTTCTTTTTTTTTAAAGGAGGATTTTATTCCGGATTTGGACTCGTCGGTGGTTGGTCGGTAGGTTCACTTCACGGAGCTGACGCGCTGTCAACACGCACCGTGAGGGGAAGCGAAGGGAGGGAAGCGAAGGAAAGGAAAGGGGAAGGGACAGTCCTGTCACCCCAACGTGGATCCAGAGTCGGGGGGTTGGTTTAGCAGCAGCAGCAGCAGCAGCAGCAGCAGCAGCAGCCCGGCAGCAGGCAGCGGGCAGCAGGCAGCAGGCAGCGGGCAGCGGGCAGGGCACCGAGTGGGCAAACTGAACTACTGCTAAACCCTCCACTGTGAAACTACATGTGCCTGGCTCCCAATGATCTCCTAATCTCTGGGAATCGGCCGCCGTCCAGGACTGAGGACGTCTCTGCACCCGAAGCTGACTGCGATCAAGGTAAAAACACACGCATATTTTTTTTTTTTTTTTTTAGACATGGCCATCAACGCAAAAAAAACTGAAAAAAGTGTCAGTGTTGCAGAAGCAGTCAAGTCCAGCACTGTGCCGCCGCCGCTGCTGCTGCTGCTGCTGCTAGTGCTGCTAGTATCAGAGCCAGAGCTAGGCTGCTAGCAGCGGGGGCAGCAGCTTGGTACGCACTTTTTTGCAGCGGGCTTGTCAGTCACAGTCAGCGGGGAGCAGGGGAGCTGGGGGACGGTACGTGTCGGTGCCCTGGACGGACCGTGCACGCTGCTCCAAGAGGAGGAGCAGGAGGAGGAGGAGGTGATGCGTTTATTAAAAAAAAAAAAAAAAAGCGTTGCAATGAAGGAAAGATAAATATTCGAGCAGCCAGGAGCGCTGTGTTGCAGCCACCCCGAGCTGAAATTAACCGGATAAACTTGTGGCCATGTTGAGCTGCAAAATGCAACGTAATAAACGATGGGAATCAAGTGTGTGTGTGTGTGTGTGTGAGCAGGAGCAATGTGTGTGTGTGTGTGTGCAGCTGGACCGGATCCAAGTGTGGGTTATTTATTTTTTTGCGCGTAATTGCAACAAATAGGCTCATTTGCTGCACTGTAGCGAGGAATGTGAGTTGAACTTGCAGGCGCACACATGCATGCACGCACATGCATGGGGCTACACACACACACGTATAGACACATAGGATGATGTGAGATGAAGTTGTATGTGGAGCATCAAGCAGCATCAAGCAGCAGGTCTGGGTGCAGGCAGGGTGGTGGCACCAAACGTTCACAGTCCTCGGATGATTCGCAGGTTCCTTCACTCCTTCAGAGGAAGAGGAGGAGGAAGAGGAGGAGGGGTGGTGGTGGTGGTGGTGGAGGAGGAGAGGAAACCAGGGGGAGCAGCAGTGCTTTTAGGAAGGCTGAGCACGCAACCACACACATACACACATCAAGGAATTAGAGCAACTCCTCTCTGCCTCCTTCACCCTCTCCTCCTCCTCCTCCTCCTCCTCCTCCTGCTGCTTCGTGCTGTGCAGATCTAGCTGGCTTTAGGACAGAGGAGGGTGGGGTGTGTGTGTGTGTGTGTGTGTGTGTGTGTGTGTGTGTGTGTGTGTGTGGTGAGGAGAGGAGAGGAGGGGAGGGGAGGGGGGGTGTTGGCTGTTGTTTACCTCATCTAAGTCAGAGTGCTATCTGTGTCCCTGGGTTGGATGAGTGTGGCTGTTTCATAAACAACAGCAGCAGCAGCAGCAGCAGCATCTCGGGGGTTGAACATGTGGATGCAGGTGCTGCTGACGCTGGAGTCGTCCGGTGTGAGCAGGATTAATGGGGTGGAAGTGAAGTGGGGCATTTGCCTCTGGTGTGATTCCTGCTCTGTGGCTGATGTGTGCTGCTCTGCTCTGCTCCTCGTCATAATTGCCTGGAGAACCTCTGAAGAATATTGTGTGTGTGTATGTGTGTG
>NW_028220595.1:0-7789 GCF_045865225.1 Trachurus japonicus | reverse complement strand
AAAGAATTGCCCCCATGAGTTAGCGTTGTCGCTGTCCCTAGCGCCGGGTAGCCATGGTGTAACTCTGGTTTTCCTGCATCAATTTTAGTCGTGTTTTTTGCTCCCCCCAACACTGGGTGACCATCAGGACAACGATTTAGGGGTCAAAAATGACCGGAATTCTCCTTTAAGGACTCACGTGTCTCATATTTTCTCTATTTCAATCAACTACATTCAGATTTAAAATTAAAAATTCAGCTCGGATCATTCAGGACACAAATAAAAAAAACAACAAAGCTTCAATTGAATCTATTCAAACTTTTAAATATTCAGGGTAGAAAAAAATCTGTCTTCTCTTTTAAATCAAATTATTTCGGCATCAATTTACTTCCATATGTTTCCAATGTGTTTGACACAGGTAAACAAGGTGACTGAAATATTACATATCTGAAAGACGCTCATGTGTTGACAGTTTCCGTGTGGGATAATTTTAGTTTTCTGAACAAACAACTAAATATAAAACTGAACTCTTGATTTGATCAGAAATCATGTGTGCGACTGGAACAGACGCTTCTTTTCGGCCTCTCCTTCAGGACGGAGCAGCGCAGGTTGAATATATTTCAGAGGTTTTCCACAGTGTTGCATCAGCTGCTCAACAGTCGTGACGAACACATCACACTGACTCACACTTCACTTTGTTTACACGTGGTAATCTGGTCTTCCCCTAAAAGAACAACGTCCTGCGAAGTGAACTCACTGAGGAGAAGAAGAGTGAGTAGCTGCTTCTCCGGTACAGTGGTGGGTTTATTTATAGTTTACCCACAATTCATTCAACGTGTTGAGGCAGCCGATGGTAATCGTTAATTTGTTTTAACGTCACAATCGCCAGAAACTCACTTAAATGGATAGTTCAACATTTTGGCAAATTGGCCCATTGCCATAATCCCTATAGTCATAGCAGTAGGTTCGTTACCTTTAATTGTCGGTGCAAGCTATTTTTAGAACGGCGGAGCAGAGCCGTGAGCTGCTCAGAGCTACGCTACGGAGGCTAATGGGATTTCTTGGTTTCCCTCATCAAACTCATCAAATACACAATCCTACAACTCCAAAACGCTCTGGTGGACAAGTTGTGACCTGCACATTCACCACACTATGAGATAATAACACAACGTTACCAGACAGAGTTGTTTTAGAGGGAAATTCATGCAAAACCGCTGATGCATGTTGCCTTCAGGGACAGTTTTTCATCAAGCAGTCTCTGTATTTCCCTCTAAAACAACTCTGTCTGGTAACGTTGTGTTATTATCTCATAGCGTGGTGAATGTGCAGGTCACAACTTGTCCACCAGAGCGTTGTGGAGTTGTTGGATTGTGTATTTGATGAGTTTGATGAGGGAAACCAAGAAATCCCATGAGCCTCCATAGCATAGCTCTGAGCAGCTTGCGTTCTAAAAACAGCTTGCATCGACAATTAAAGGTAACGAACCTACTGCTATGACTGTAGTGATTATGGCAATGGGCCAATTTGCCAAAATGTTGAACTATCCATTTAACGTTTTCTGTGAAATTACAAAACTCTGTGCAACAATATCTCAACACATTTTTTTAGTTTTTGTGTGAAATTGCATTTTATTCAAATTATTCACTATGTATATACATCTTTATGTTTGGCTGATTTGTTATTTTTCTAATGTATTAATTGTTATCACTTGTTTTACGTCTTCAACCTCATTCTCCTGCAGTAAAAAGTGAATTTCCTGATGTGGGAACAGTAAAGATTTGTCTCATCTTATCTTATCTTATCCATTTTCTCCTCTACTACACTACAGCAGACTTTTATTCTGAAATCCTCAGACCTGTCCTCCTCCTGCAGCTATGTGTCGAGCAGATTTCATGGTTCATGTTTTTTCTGCTGACACTGCTGCACTTCAAACTCTTGTCCTGAACCGGCCTTTTGCAAAAAAAAAAAAAAAAAAAACAGGTCCGACTCTCTCACCAGGTCGTAGAAAATGATTTAAAACTTCCTCAGACTGCAGCAGTTTTAGTTTTTAGTCTGCGGACGTCACAGACGAGCCAGAATTTACCTGCTGCCCGGTCGTGTTTCTGTCTGAAGGTTTTTTTTTTTCTCCCTTTTCCAGCTGGTTACACTTGATTTATCCTCAGTGTAATTAACACTGGACATTAAAGTGTTTTGATGTGACTCAGTCTGAGTGACGAACACTGTGTTTGTTTTGTCTGTTGATTCAATTTGAAGACAGATTTTTATTTTTATCGTTTTTTGTTTTGTTTTTTTGACCACAGGTTAAAAAAACATGTTTTCGTTTGGCTTTTAAACTTAGAGGGTTTTATAAACTTTAAATATGTCTATAAACTGTAATCTAGACTTGTTTACAGGTTATAAAAATAATATTTCATCTTGATCTTTTTCCACAGGAACAAAAATAAACCACAACAACGATCAGAGCTACAACATCGAAACTTCTCTGTGACCTGAGCAGGTTTCAGATTTTATACTTTTTCTATTCCAGACTTCAAACTCTATTTACGGCACTTTTCTCTCTTTAAACAACCTCGCTTAATAGCGTCTGATGTAACTAAACATAGATTAAATCCAACAGTATTGGATCATATGAGAGAACAGGGCCAACATGGTAATTTGGACAATTTCTACATGATCTAAAAATAAACGAGGACAGAACATCCAAAACATCTTACAACAGGGCAACGCTTCCAAACTTTCCTCTCAATGTCCTAATATGTAAGATACACCGACTATAAATGGTTTCACCCACGAGAACTGTTTTTTCTCTTTTCCCTTTATTCCTTTTTTTTTAATACTGACTTCATGTTTTTACCCTGATACCAACATAAAACTCAAAACTCTTTTAACTATTTCTTACTGTGATGCACTTTATGTGGAGACGCTGCTGAGTTTGAACATAAAAAATGTGTTTAGAGGAGTTGGGCCGAGCTAAAAAAGAGTAAAAGTTGTTTCAGAGTCGGTTGTGAAAGCTGCAGAAAATCTGATAAACTGCCCGAGTGATTACAAAGTGAGTCGATTGCAGAAATATCCGAGGGTGTGGAGTTCCAGCGAAGTGAGCTCACCACACGTCATCTGTCTGAGGCCACGGACTCACGGCTACGATAGCCGCCGCTAGCACACCAGAGTCTCCAAGTAACAGTAGCACCACAGCAAATCTAGCTGTAAAGCGGCTTAAAGGGATAGTTCAACTTGTTTGGCAAATCCTCCTCCCCCCATAATCCCTATAGTCATAGCAGTATAGGTTCATTACCTTTAATTATCGGTGCATGTTGTTTTGAGATCGGCGGGGCAGAGACGTGAGCTGCTCAGTAAACACAATGGAGGTGAATGGTACAGGTCCCCTGTCCCTCATCAAACTCATCAAATAGACCGAATCACCTTGTTGTTTACATTCTACTTCTGGGTAGAAAACCAGCACGTAATTTGAATGAGATCAATAGTAACGAACGAGAGTTTAGCTATATATCATATTTTTCACGCGCTATCACCGTTTAAACAAATCTGAAATGATTGAAGAAACATTACTATTTCTGTGTGTGTGTTTTGTGTTGCTATGTGTTGTATTTATTCAGTTTGGGGGAATCACAGTGTCTAGAAAGCACCAGTGGCTCAGCTGACAGGGACAGCTAACGGCGGTAGCTAAGCTAACAGCAGTAGCTAAGCTAACAGCAGTAGCTAAGCTAACACCAGGACGTCAGCTGTTAAAACCCTCCCGTTGTCGGACACGACATGAAACTACTCCAGTTAGCTCAGTCATGTTGTAACTCAGATATCCGCTTGAGAAAATATTTTTTCATGGACCGTTTGAGTCACTGAGTTATTAAAGTTAAACAGGTAGCTAACCGTTAGCCTAGCTAATCTATGATAACCATGACTAATTACAAATATGTGCACACATAAATAGTAATGTTTGTCCAATCATTGGTTTTATAGACTTTACAAACATCAGATTAGTCTAAACGGCGATATAGTGACATGAAAAATTAGATATACAGCGAAACTCTCGTCTGTCACTATTGTTCTCATGCTGGTTTTCTACCCAGAAGTAGTTGTAAACAACAAGGAGATTCAGTCTATACACAATCCAACAACTCCACAACGCTCTGGTGGACAAGTTGTGACCTGCACATTCACCACGCTATGAAATAATCATGTAACATTACGACACATGAAGCAAATACCGCCCAGCAGTCGTGTCTGGAATGTAGTTCCGGCTGCATTTCCCTCTAAAACAACTCTGTCTGGTAACGTTGTGTTATTATCTCATAGCGTGGTGAATGTGCAGGTCACAACTTGTCCACCAGAGCGTTGTGGAGTTGTTGGATTGTGTATTTGATGAGTTTGATATGAGGGACCATTGTGTTCACCGAGCAACTCACGTCTCTGCCCCGCCGATCTCAAAACAGCTTGCACCGACAATTAAAGGCAACAAACCTACTGCTATGAATATAAGGATTATGGCGATGGGAGAATTTGCCAAAAATGTTGAACTATCCCTTTAAGTGTCTCAGTGTTTCACCTACCGGAGTGTATGAGCATGTGCTGCTTCAGGTTTTGAATGCGTGTGAATCGGACTCCGCAGGTGGGACACTGAAAGGGCCGGTCAGGGCCGTTGGTACCGGGTCGGGCCGACGGGCTGATGTAGAGGTGGTACGGGTACTGGATACCTTCCAGCCTGAAACACACAGACAGGAAGTGGTTATCAGCCTCATACATGCTTTTCTCATTAAAAGGGATAGTTCAACATTTTTGGCAAATTGGCCCATTGCCATAATCCCTATAGTCATAGCAGTAAGTTCGTTACCTTTAATTGAGTCGTGAGCTACTCAGAGCTACGCTACGGAGGCTCAAGGGATTTCTTGGTTTCCCTCATCAAACTCATCAAATACACAATCCAACAACTCCACAACGCTCTGGTGGACAAGTTGTGACCTGCACATTCACCACGCTATGAGATAATAACACAACGTTACCACACAGAGTTGTTTTAGAGGGAAATACAGAGACTGCTTGATGAAAAACTGTCCCTGAAGGCAACGTGCATCAGCGGTTTTGCATGTATTTCCCTCTAAAACAACTCTGTCTGGTAACGTTGTGTTATTATCTCATAGCGTGGTGAATGTGCAGGTCACAACTTGTCCACCAGAGCGTTTTGGAGTTGTTGGATTGTGTATTTGATGAGTTTGATGAGGTGAAACCAAGAAATCCCATCAGCCCCCGTAGCGTAGCTCTGAGCAGCTCACGGCTCTGCTCCGCCGTTCTAAAAACAGCTTGCACCGACAATTAAAGGTAACAAACCTACTGCTATGACTATAGGTATTATGGCAATGGGCCAATTTGCCAAAATGTTGAACTATCCCTTTAAAATATATCCATACCAGTCTTATTCACGTCATAGTTGTGGTAATTTAAAGACACCAGCTGTTTCTAGACCGACATGTCAGTGACGTGTGTCTGGTCGTTTAATGTCTATCATTTATACATTTCCAGTTAAAGGGCTCGTTAACCTCTTCATACTTACGTGCATCATGTCTTTGCCATTTATATTTATTACCTATACAGGTGTGGCCCAGACACCCACTGCACTGACGAGCTCTGGGTATATTCACTATATATTCACTCTGCTGCCTGCGACTTGCCTCGCTGCAAGTTGTAACAAATCGTTGATACCTTTCATCGTCTTCTGCGTGTCCTCCAGCGTTAGAGGTGCCCTGCATTGACGGCAAACCCTCAGACACTCCCTCATCCATCGACCCTGAGAGGAAGAGAGGGAGAAACTATGATTACTGCCTTCACCGAGACCAGCTTACAGAGGTTAGAGTGAATTTACAAAAGGTTGGAGACTAGTTTATAAACAGTTGGTTCACAGAGGTTTGAGCTGGTTTAACCCTGTAAAACCCAAATATAGAAAAACGCAAAAAAAAAAAATTTCAACCATTAAGATGTTGTTGTAGGAGGCCTTTGGGGCTGAAAATGGAGTGTTTTCAAAAATTTTATGTTTTAGTAAGGTTTTACGGAAATGTTGTAATATTGCAACGTTGGGCTTAATGGGGAGCAGAATCTCCTGTATTTCCACTCATTGTCTGAACAGCAATACAGAACTAAGGATTCATTTGCAGGGTTTTGCTTTTCCCAAGCCAGTATATAACATGAATAATAATCTCAGTCATGTTGTTATGAAGAGTCATTTATTCCAACAAGAAGAACTTTGACATTTATTTATATTATTTACAGTGATAGTCCCAGAAGCAGTTCTTGTCCTCTGAAAAACAGAGGCAGACATCTAACCCAGTCTCACTGCATCACACTTGCTTTGGGTATTAGTATACCTTTTTGAATGCTGTACTCATTCGTATTTGTTGCCACAGCTTCAACCATGTCTTCTGACACAAACTTTTGGAAGTATTGCAGTGGTGTGAGGAGGGAGTTGACATCAAGAGCTGGACCAGAAAAATCAGTATTGGGACTGATAAAATCTTTTTTTTTTTGCCTGCGACATCTGTCACGGGGCATGATGTGTTTGTTTGATTGGGGCTCAATGTCCACATTGGCTGGGCAATCAGTAGGTTCTTGGTTTTCTTTGTCCACACAGGCATCGCTATCGGATTCTTCGTCACTTGCATCAGTGTCGTCGAAATCCATTTCCACATGTCCCATGTCCTCTCTCCGTTTTGGACGATGGCAATTACATCCTGCACGCTGTACCGATGATCTCGCCTTGCTGGTGGCATTCTGAAATGGAAAAAATAAAAATGAAACAAATGTATATACAAATAGCACACATGCTTACTAGATTCTAGATGGCCAACAGGAAAGATGGGGTGGTGGGGAGACTGATTTCATTATGAAGTGTTGCACTGAAGTAGCCTGTTCACACATTTCACTGGTCACACAATACTGACCTATTGACCTATTGGAGACTGTGATTATCATCGTAATAGGAAATGCATGTAGCCTCCATCTTACAACCACACCTTACATCCATGAACATTAACACCTGTTCCAGGACAATGCCACAGATGCACCAGGAGCATCCCTGCTTTGACTATGAATTGCTAGGAACATTTTCTTATCAATAGAGACTAAGACAAAGGGCAGACATGCACAAACTGAATTTCTTTGTAAGAAAGTCCTGCATTCTGTGATAAGGAGAAAATACTGAGTGTTGAAGGTGGTTAGAAATTAAGTAAATTAAAATGTTTAAATATGGCAATATATCTTTGCTCTTTAGTTTCTAATACAATACAAATGTGTAAACATGTAATCCAATATAAGGCTGAAGGCTATAATGTGTAAATCATGTGTAGTTTAAAGTTATATTGTGAAAATTTCAATTGAAGTTCCTCTCAAAAACAGGATGTTTTGGCTACCACTCTGACCCAGCGTTGTAATATTGCAACAACTATAAAACAAGCTCTAAATAAAATGTAGGGCATATTTTCCACAAAAACTATATATGTTCATGTTCTAGACATTGTAATAAACACAAAAAAAATATTCAAAGCATTTTACTTACTTGAATTAGATGAATCCAGTCCAGTGAATCGAAGGGATGTTGCTCGATCAAAAAATTGGAGGTTGTGTGACTTCTTGACCTGAGGGCGGGCCTTATATACAAATGTTGGATCCAATCGCAATGTGAGAACAAACTATAGGACCCAATGATCATGTTAATGTGGTTGAACCAAAAAAAAAAAAAAGAATTAGACGTTTTTTGGGGATAATCAAAGATGTTGTAATTCTGCAACACTGGGTCTTACAGGGTTAA
>NW_028220594.1:0-69115 GCF_045865225.1 Trachurus japonicus | reverse complement strand
TATCTCACACAGGCTTCGCCCTCTACTGGACTCTATGGGTATATCTCTCCTCCAATCGCGTACGCGCGATGGCCCACTGAAATTTGCATGTACGTAGCCGGCCAGTATGGCGTGCCTACCTTTCCCGCCCTAGCGGGCTATATAAGCAGATGCACCACCAGCTGCCCTCATTCCTTTTTACTTCAGCGTCGGCGAGTGCCCACTGTCACACTAGCTCCAAGGATGGAGTCGCCGCTTCAGGAACAACGCCTCTGCCGGCCTGCCCTAACGGCATCATCGCCCCGGCAGACCTACATCTTCTTTGCTTCGAGCGTCTCGGGAGGAAGCGCGCCACCGCCGGGCTGGAGCAGCGACGGCAGGAGGAGGACGCCGCTCCAGCGTACACCACCTCCACGCCGCCTGATGAAGCTTCGCCGCCCAGACCCACCTCAGCCTCTGCTGCAGACTCGCCACCGCTACGAGACGAGGAGGATGAACTCTCCCTCTCCGACGGCTCGACGGTGTTTGGCGCCGCTTCTATCAAGCTCAACTTCCCGTAAGTCATGACGACTGCAGCGGAGTGTGTCGGGCTTCCCCTGCCCCCCCCCCCCACTGCCCCCGAAGCCGGTGAGCCGCCTCCGCGTGTGCAGGGCGAGACGGAGACTGTGTTCCCCGGTGTGCCCCCGCTCGAAGACGCTCTGGCTGTGCTCATTATCCCGCACTCAGCCGGCTGGTCAGGACACAGAAAGCCACTACCACCGCTGCTGCAGGATAAGGACACGCTGGAATATTTTGACAAGATATTCCAGCTGGGCGCGCAACTAGCAGCAGCAGCAGCAAACAACCTCGGTGTGCTGGGCGTAGCAGCGGCGGCTTCACTCCCGCGCGACGCCCCCCCTTCCCCTGACACTATGGAGTATCTCGGCCGGACCATCGGTCAGATGAACAGGACAGGGAGTTGCTACTGCTGCCGGACGAGTGATGTCACTGTCGGGCGTCGGCTCTCACCACGTCTGGCTAGGTCTCACTGCCCTCCCCAGAAGGGACCGAGAGGATCTTCTGGCTGCACCGGTCTGGTCTCTTTGGCTCCCTCACTACGGTGACGCAGCGGCTAAAGAGGCTGGAGGAGGAAAAGGCGCAGCTGAGCCGTCATCTACCGCTCGCTGTCGCCGCCAAGCAGAAGGGAGAGGTCAAGCTGCCCCGCCGCTACGCTACGGCGAGGCGGAGGGATCGCCGCCAGCGAAGAGGCTTCTCCGCGGCGGATCCCCCAGCAGACCCACAGCCGGCCCCAGCGGGCCCGCCGCAGCAACGCCCCGCACGGGACCCCAGGGCGTCCCGTCCCGCGGCGGCTCGCACACCCAGGCCGAAGCTGTCCTGGGGCACACAGCGACCAGAGTGACAGTTAACGGGAGGGACGGCACCGGCAGGCTGCCTCGCCGCCCTCCCTCATGTTCATATGGTTCTGTATGTTCTGCTTGTGTTCACTGTTCTGTGGATGTGAAAAATGTTTTTATTAAAACATGTTACTTCACTAACAGCAAAAATTCCCCCTCCCACCTCCACCATGCTCCCCGCTTGCCGCGCAGCCCCGGCCGGTGTAGTCACCGCTACACCGTCGGTCAGGCTGCCGGTGGCTTGTGTTACACCGTCACATCCCCGAAGCGGGCCCGGCAAGCAAGGCCCCCCGGTCACGGTTTCACAAGCACACTCACACAACACACCCTCTACCGTCCCCGTTGTGGGAGACGCGGTAGAGCGGAGCACCGTTGTCAACCGGGTAAAAGCTACCGTTGTCCCTCTATATGAGCGCTACAACTGGCGAGGCTGCACAAGAAAACATCGCTCCCCACTGGTTGTAGCGACCACACAGTTAGCCCCGCGCGCTGCTAGCCGACACCGTGTCACTTCCACGGTGCGTCCGGCTCAGCGTGTTGACCGGCTGACGAGCGATGATTGTCACCGCCGAGCTAACGGCTACAGCGGTGACAAGCATCGTTCGCAGCAGCACGGCAGGGCTGTGTTTCCGGACAATGAGACGGCTGCCTCACGCTCGTTTAACCCACGCCGCTCCAGTGAAGCGGCCGGGCTAACACGAACTGTCTCCCCGGTAAACAGCAGTGGAGCGATGGTTGTCACCGCCGAGCTAACGGCTACAGCGGTGATAAGCATCGTTCACAGCAGCACGGCAGGGCTGAGTTTCCGGACAATGAGACGGCTGCCTCATGCTCGTCTAACCCGCGCCGGCGCCGCTCCAGTGAAGCGGCCGGGCTAACACGAACTGTCTCCCCGGTAAACAGCAGTGGAGCGGCCAACGTGTCTGACCGCTCTGGTCCTGTGGCTGTTATTTCCACGGGCGGATCTAACAGCAGCAGGGACGTCATGACGGTGAGGTGCCGGGCGGCGGTGGTGCGTTCAGGTGACACCACGCCGGCTCGGACAACAGAGATGCGTTCACGGACGGCCCCGCGAGCTCGGACAACGGGCCTGGTGCGTTCAGGGACGACTCAGCCTTTTCACAGAGGGCCCCCCATGGGCCAAACTCCCGTTTATGGCGGGTTTGGCGGCGGAGAGGGCCGAAATTGTGTACCACAGCTTTCTAGAAGCTGCTCCACAGCTGTCTGCGCGTCCTCTCACGTGTTTTTACGAAGCATGGCAGAGCAGCTGCGTACTGACAGACTGGCTGGACAGGACCCTCAGACTAGGATATTCTCTCCAGTTCTGCGGGCTCCCCCCAGCGTTCAGGGGCATACAAGAGATGAATCTATCCTCTCAACAAGAGATAGAGTTCCTCGAGGGGGAAATTCAGGACCTGCTATCAAAACAGGCCGTGTCAATTGTCCCTCTTCACGACAAGGAACGAGGTTTTTACTCCCCATACTTTTTGGTTCCCAAAAAGACAGGGGGCTACAGACCCATCCTGGACCTCCGTGCCCTGAACACACGTATCGGTCGCAAAACGTTCCGCATGCTAACCACAAGGAGGCTGCTGGTACTCGTCCAACCAGGCGATCGGTTCTCAACCATCGACTTGAGGGACGCTTATTTTCACGTCGAGGTGGCACCAAAACACAGGAAGTTCCTGCGTTTTGCATTCCAGGGAACAGCCTACGAATACAACAGGCTGCCATTTGGCTATTCCCTGGCCCCTAGTACGTTCAGCAAATGTGTGGATGCAGCGCTACAACCGCTGCGCAGCCAGGGGATGAGGGTCTTCTTTTATCTGGACGACCTCATCGTGATGGCCAGGTCCAAACAATGGGCCATTTTTCACACAGTTCAGTTGATACTTCACCTGACCAGCTTGGGTTTTGCCATCAACTGGAAGAAGAGCAACCCCCAACCAAACCAGCGGGCCGAATACTTGGGGATTGTGCTCGACTCTGTCAGCCTGAGAGCCACTCTGTCGGAGTCCAGACGGACAGCCCTATAGCAGGAGGTTCTCAAGCTGCAACAGGGTCCACGTGTCACAGCCGTGACCGTCATGCAAGCACTGGGGCACATGGCAGCAGCTCACCCGGTGGTTCCACTAGGACTGCTGCACATGCGTCGCCTGCAGAGATGGTTCGCCAGCCTACGCTTAGACCTCAAGAGGCAGAAGTTTCGGCTGCTGACGGTCCCCCCAACAGTGCGGGGCAACCTGCAGTACTGGGGGTCCCCACGACATTTGTTGACCGGGACACCACTAGGACGAGTGACCTCGTACACGTCGGTGTTCACGGACGCCTCCCTGATGGGGCGGGGAGGCACCTGCCTGGGGAGGGCGATAGGTGGTGTGTGGCCTCCGGGGGAGGACCGCCACATCAACCTCCTCGAGTTACAGGCAGTGTTCCTGGTTCTCCAACACTTCAGTCACCTGTTATAGCTTTAAGGGGGAGACACGTGTTGGTGAGGACCGACAATCGCACCACAGTCGCTTACATCAACAGACAGGGCGGTGTACATTCCGCTGCCCTGTTAGCGATGGCGGAGAACCTGTGGTCATGGGCTTCAGAGCACCTACAATCTCTGAGAGCCCTCCACGTTCCAGGAATCGAGAACAGGGGGGCCGACCTCATGTCAAGGGGCGGCCCCCTGGAAGACGAGTGGAGACTGCAAACAGAAGTGGTACAGCAGATCTGGACACGATTCGGGAGGGCAACAGTGGACCTGTTTGCCAACAGGTCGAACACCCACTGCCCCCATTGGTTCTCCCTGAGCCCGCAAGACCATCCACCCTTGGGGGTGGACGCGTTTGCACACGCTCCATGGCCAAGAGGGCTACTTTATGCCTTCCCCCCCCCCCTCCGTCTCATCCCCCAGCTACTGGAGAGAGTGAGAGTGGAGCGGCTGAGGGTCATTCTGGTGGCTCCCGACCGGCGGTCGGCTCCGTGGTACGCAGAGCTGACCACAATGATGGCGGCCCCACCATGGCCCATTCCCAAAATCCGGGGGGCGCTGTCACAGGAGGCAGGCGCGATACAGGCGCTGCCGATCCTGGGCCAGTCACTTCAAGCCTGGGCCCTGAAAGGGACAGGTTAATGCGGACTGGGCTGACTGCGCAGGTGGTGAAAACCATCCAAGCGGCTAGGGCTGGATCCACCATTGCCTGTTACAGGGCTAAGTGGTTAGGTTTCCAGCATTGGTGCGAAGAGAGGGAAGTGGACCCACTGACATGCTCAGTGGGAGACACTCTTTCCTTTCTACAGCTTTTGGTTGATAGAGGGCTGTCTCACGCGACTGTTAAGGTTTACGTTGCAGCCATCTCATCATGCCATGAAGGGTTGGGCGGAGGTCCAGTCTTCGCCCACCCTCTGGTAAAACGGTTCCTGCAGGGGGTCAGAAGGCTACGACCAGTGGCACGCACTTCTGTACCACAGTGGGAATTACCACTGGTACTCGAGGCCCTCACAAGGGACCCCTATGAGCCTTTGGAACGCTCCTCCTTAAAGGTGTTGTCGTTCAAGACAGCGTTTGCTTCTTGCTCTGACGTCAGCCAAGAGAGTGAGCGAATTGTGTGCCCTGTCAGTCCACCCGAGTTGTTTACTCCTTCGCGGGGACCGCAGTGGTGCCATCCTTAAACCGAACCCGTCCTTTCTTCCTAAGAACATAAGGAGCTCATTTCGGTCCAGAATCATCCAGTTAGAGGCTTTTCACCCTCCCCCTCATGAGGATTCGAGGGAGGCGAAACTGCATCTCCTATGCCCTGTGCGTGTGTTGACATACTATGTCGACCGAACAGCCACTGTCAGGAACACCGACCAGTTGGTTGTGTGTTATGGTGACGGGATGGCTGGCAGAGCCCTGTCCAAGAAACGCTTGGCGAGGTGGATGTGTAAATGCATCCTCTCAGCCTCCAGTCAAGCGGGTCGAGAATCCGCCCACTGTGGTCCGGGCGCACTCCACAAGAAGTGTGGGCGGCGTCTACGGCCCTGTTCAGTGGTGCGAGTGTTGAGGACATATGTACGGCGGCATCGTGGTCTTCACCCTGCCCGTTCATAAGGTTCTATCTCTTGGATGTATCAGGCTCCTTCTCCAGGTCTGTGCTCACTGTAGGGTCACAGGACATGTGAGAGGAAGGATGTGTCAAGTGTTTTTTAATACTTGATCCCCACAGGGTGTCATGCACCTGCATTGGACTGTGCTCTGCTAGGACACTGTCAATGAGGTGCGCAGGAGGTCTAGGGTTGAGACCCCTGCGAGGTTAGACCACAACTTCACCCAGCCTAGTCAGGTGCTGCTAACTGGGATGAAGTTGGACCCGTTATCACTCCATACGGTGGTTAAGATTAATAAAGTGGTGACTGGGTCTTGGTACCTAACCGGTAGCTGGTGTGGTCAGTGGGCGGAGCCTCTCCCACGGCAGGGAGTACATAAATCGGGGCTTCGCCTACTGTACCCATAGAGTCCAGTAGAGGGCGAAGCCTGTGTGAGATATAACGAAGGTTACGATATTGTAACCCTAGTTATATTAACACAGGCGGAGCCCTCTACTTAGGGCCCTGCCGCTCTTTCGCCTTACGCTGAAGTTTGGTGGAATGAGGGCAGCTGGTGGTGCATCTGCTTATATAGCCCGCTAGGGCGGGAAAGGTAGGCACGCCATACTGGCCGGCTACGTACATGCAAATTTCAGTGGGCCATCGCGCGTACGCGATTGGAGGAGAGATATACCCATAGAGTCCAGTAGAGGGCTCCGCCTGTGTTAATATAACTAGGGTTACAATATCGTAACCTTCGTTACTTGCCTTACTACTCAAATGGTGTAGAAATGAAATGTCAGTGTTTGACAGAATCCTTCTTGTTTTGACAAATTATCCACTGTTGAGGAGAGGTCGTCTTCAGTATGGACCCACAATGTGGAAACAACATGGAGAACAACTTGAGTGAATTAGCCATTTATGAAGATGCCCAGTGGTGACACAAACTAGTTCCTCCACAACAACAACAACACACACACACACACACACACACACAAGCTTTACACTGACCTGCAGCAAAAGGTGTGCGATGCTCAGAATGTTTGGTGGAGGAATCCTCACACTCACACACAGTGGGAGGGCTGCGCACTGGAAACGATGCCACCACGACCCCCCTCATTGTACTTCCATCAGACACACCAAACATATCGCTTTCATTTACCAGCAAAACATGTCCGGGTGTCATTGTCGCAGACATCAGTGAGAGGGAAAAAGACAAAAGAAAGAAGAAAAAAAAGATCATCCTCTCTGCTTTGTCTCTCTCATTTTCTATTCATAATTAAAGTGTCTCAGAGGACCCTTGGACTGCACTGCTCTATTTCTATATTCACTCACAAAGAAAGCCTTTTATGCTTTGTTCTGTGTGGAGAAATTACTGCATTTCTTCTTCATAAATGATGTCTACCCATCCCCACAGACTTGGACTGCTCTCAAAAATTCAGAATCTAGTCTGATGCCTGCACGCCTGCTTGGCTTCCATTTCCCAACATCCTATTATTGCATCTAAGCCGACAGTGTACTCTCACTGCAATCTCACATCATCAGTTCAGTTTAGTGTCTCATCAGCGATGTGTCCTCTGCATGCGGGGTCTGCAATCCAAACGCACTCTAAATAAAACAATATAAACATGGCGAAGGTATTGATGTATGAATTAGATTGAAGAAGCTGCAGCAGATCAGAATATGAGAGCAGTGGGCTGCTGCTACGAGAATTGAGTATGACTTCATAGTAGAATGAATATACTCCTTGGTTAAAGCATTGCTGGCATAATATATATGTTTTTGTATGTCTAATCAAACTGTGGCTCAAAGTGTCCCAATTCTGGTTTGGCTTCTCTCATGTGACACAGATCTGATGTGTCCACAGCAAACAGCTGCACTGAGTCTCACTGCATCAACACCAAGCCACATGTATAACAGTAGAGAGTGCAACACCCACTCTGACACTGTTTATTTCACATGTGCTAAAAACAATATCCTATGTATTCCTGTAGCATCAACGCAGATTTCAGGGAAATGCCAAAGGGATTATAGCAGCAGGCTTTAGGAGGAGCATGGGTATCAGCATCCATCCTCCTGAAAAGATGTTTGTTGAGGGGGGGTGGTGGATTTTAATATGAATTTCGGGGGAATAGATAAAAGGCAACAGAGGGGCCAAACGGTCAGTGGTTTTCCATATATGTTGCTGTTCACTTTCTATCTCACCGGATGTAAACTGTGGGCATAAACTGCCACCGGCTGTGTGTCTTTATGTAGCACTCTGCTATCTGCCTGTTTACCACTGTCAACATCCTCTTTGCTACAGGAAACAACTGCAACCTCTGAGGCAGCAGCCTGCACTCTGAAAATGTCCAGTTTGAAAGTAGATTTTGATCACACAGTGTGTATTTGCTCTGTCCTTATGGGGTTTTAGCGGTTTAAGCATCAAAACAACCCATGAGTAGTCAGTATTACTGCATTATTACATGAGCACTCAGCTACACCCAGCTTCTATCTGCAGACATCACAGTGACAAAATGTTCCTATAAACACACAGAGAGGTTGAGTCTCTCATACTCTGTCAGACCTGTTGTTAAGCTGCATCTGCAGTGATCCGATCCGATGGTCAGGTCTACGTGTCTGTTCTCACCTGCTCTAAAACCTGTTTCCAATTGCATATCCATTGACCATTTGTGATCATGTGATCAGATCTCACTTGATGCTTTCTGCAGAATAACCAGGTATACATTGTTTTTAGCAAAATGACAAACAGATCCACTAGTGTTGTGGTCAAGACCATCTAACCCAAGACCGAGTCGAGACCAAGACCAGAGCATACAAGGAACAAAACCAAGACTTTGAGGGGGTCGAGACCGAGTCCAAACCAATGCAGTACCAGTACTCATGATAATCATGTAGCTTGATATTTACATTATTCCTCAGAAAGAAAAGATCATTTTATGTAAAATCTAAATCTCATGGTGTCTGTTCGACTTCCTATTTCTCAGACTTCCCATTTCTCCGACCATACATTTCTATATTTTTGCATCCATTAATCCGACCTCCCATTTCTCCGATTTAAGTAACCTTAGCCCTAAACCTAACCATAACCCTCTAGAATAAGTCAGATTAATAATGGGTAGTCAGAGAAAAGGGCGGTCAGACTGACGTATTCTCCCAAATCTAAACCATATTCAATAACACAGCACAGAACTTGCTAAAGTCACCCACCATTGACACTGGTGCAACCAAGTTTTCAGATGGTTACACAAGCAGATACTTTATTGAGAATTGTAAGTGTCTTAAAGTTATTGAATTGCGGTTATAAAAAAAAAAAATACAGCTCAACCTAGACCTAGACAAGACCAAGACCGGTCTCGAGTACCACAGCACTAAGATCCGATGTTAATTTGCATGTTTGTGTGAGAAAAAGAGAGAGAGAGAGGAAGAGTGAGACAGAGCAAGAGAGAAAGTCTTGTGTACAGTGAAACATGCAGTGAAAGTTTGAAGTAGTGAAACATTGTTGGTTCATGATGAAAGTGTGATCAGACTGTGTCAGACCCGTGGCCACATGGCTCAGACATCTCTTACTTGCCCTATAATGTCTTAATCCTAACAAAGCTGGTTATTATCCGGTCGGTTAAGATGGTGACAAAGCTGCATGCCCGTTCTGTCCCTGAATACACATTTACAGGGCTGATATTGATGAAAAACATCTCACCGCGGTTATTTGAGCAGTGATGAATTATTAATAATTTGCCAATATTGAATGATGTGATGTGTAACCTGAACAATTGTTTGTAGTCCCACCTCAAATAAATCAAACAGCCGCGTCCTGGAAGGTCAAACTTAAATGCTTGAAGGACGGACCTGAGCCTGAGCCTGAGCCTGAGCCTGCGTGGGTGTGTGGGAAGTCAAAGCAACAGAGCAGGACTGCAAATAGCAGCCGCAGTGTAATTACTGAATTTTAAACAGTGAAAAAGTTCAGCCCACAATGACATGGACAACATCAGTGTTGCTACTAACTGGAACTGGAAGGTCCATATTTGACATGTTTCCAGTGTTTTAATTGAAGTGTTGATCCATAATTAGATACAATTTTGGGTTAATGAACCAAAAACATCTGAATGTAGTTTTACATCTCCTCTGAAAGGCTTTTCTCTCTGGATGCCAATCAGAAGAGAGGAGACTCTGAAACTCTCTCCTGATTGGCTGACTATTTTCACAGTGATCCAGTTAAAATATGGCAGATTTCAGGTAAGCCCCCCCCATGTTCATGTTGACGCAGATCCATCCCCCCCGACTGTCCCTACATAAGACAACAAACATCAGTAAAACAGAGGATTAAAGGGATAGTTCAACATTTTGGCAAATTGGTCCATTACCATAATCCCTATAGTCATGGGAGTAGGTTCGTTACCTTTAATTGTCAGTGCAAGCTATTTTTAGAACAGCGGATAAGAGCCGTGAGCTGCTCAGAGCTACACTACGGAGGCTCATGGGATTTCTATGTTTCCCTCATTTTCCAGGTCTGTGGAGCTGTGCACCACAGACGTGCACGAAAAGAAAACAAGCACATCACAAAGAATGTGTGCGCCGCTATGGCGTCATGTTGCAGTGTGAACGAGCATGACACATACCTTGAAAGTAATGGGTTTGTGCACACAAAAGTTGCTCCAAGCTCCAAGTTCCAATGTAAATGGCACGCCCCATAAGGCATGACCCGTGTCCCCCATTGTATACGTATGACTGAGTTGGGTATTTTTTTAATGGAGAAACTAAAAATAATCAGTGTAAGAGCCATACTTGTATTGCTTGCAATAGTTTATAGTTTTTATTTAAAATGTGTAACTGCTCCTTTAATTATGCTGTGGATGACATCATAGCTCTCAGACCAGTTTAAGCAGCCTAAGGAGCAAGACAGTTTTTTGACAAGAATAATAATAAGAGAATACCAGAGTGAATCTTGTAACTTTGTTTTTGTTTTAAGTAAAACTATTTTTGAACCTAGTTACTGTCTTCGAAGATTCCTCTCTTTTTCTGTGTCAAGCTTACTGCCAAGAAGACTGCTTAATAGTAGTGGCAAAACGAGTAGCCTGAAGAAGAAAGATTGCCGCTACAATCAGTGTTTTTAAAAAAAACAAAAAAACAACAACATTGTAACTATCCTATGCCTGTTGCCGATTGACTTTCCCAGATGTTGCAGATATTTGTTTTGTAATGTTTAAGTGCTTTACTTCCATGTCCATACACATAGTTACATATGTTCATAGTCATATATGAAGGCACACTAGGCTGGCTTTGTATGTACTGTATGCACTGGCCTGTGTTTTAACTGTTTTAACTGTCTGGATGAGCAAGAGACACCTGACTTTCCCTACTGGGATTAATAAAGTATATATCTATCTATCTATCTATTGCAATTTTATTTTACTATTATTATTTGCACATACTGTAGGTTATTTGCTTTTTTTTCATAATTATAGAATTTCTATGATGGGATCAGCAAATGTTTCAATAAAACATATTTTGCAGAAGGGAGTTTTTTGGGGGGTGATTGGCATACCAGACAAATGACAGTTTAATCATGTATGGCTAGTGTTTTATTAATAATAGAATCTAGACCTGACCCATAATCAAAGAACATACAGATTACATCTTGTAAATTACACCTAAAATATATACAGTAGCTATATTATATATATCGAACGTCCTGTAGCTTGAGCTTTCTGCCAGGGCCATACATGTTCAAATAAGTTTTCTTTTTGGATTTGTCTTGTTATCACAGTGGGGGATGGAGGAGCGATCACTGAGCTGCCTGTCACCGTGACACACACCACCACTGACTCTCCTTCATGTCGTCACCTCATTGATTGTGCAGCGTCCCAGCGGACTGTGCATGTGTTCAATTATTGAACACGTGGCTCCATACAATATAGATAGACGAACGAATGAAAGCAGTGGCAAAACAGAACAAATGAGGCCTCCGCAAATTGTTTTTGACAAGAAATTATTAACGTCAGCTCACAATCCACATGAAGTCTCATCAGTTACATAGGGATTAAAATGAGTGTCTCAATTAACGCAGTAGAAGAAGATCATCATTTATCAAACAGACTACGCGATAATCTACACTAAAGGAACATGTATGAATAAAATATCACTGTGGACATGACTGTGTCTATGAGACATTCTCCTCAGATTGATTTTCTTTTCTTGTATGTAAAAAATATATACAGAGAGAAAATGAGCAAAGGTCGTGCAAACATGATATCTCTCACGTCGCAGTGCAAATCGACATTCTACGAGGAAAAGATAGGAAGGATTGAAACATAAAGAATGCTGGGAAATAAAATGAGAAATGAGGTTAATAGACGAGGAGAAGGAGGAAGGGTGCTGATGGGGGAGGGGAGGGAGGGAGGGCTTCAATCTATAAACCATATCTTCATCTCTCTACTTTTTCCATATCTTCTTTCATTATGCACGCTCGTCTCCCAAGACTTCACCCTCAGCCTCCCTCCACACACACACACACGCGTGCACACACACATCCTTGTATAACTAAATTTGTGGGGACCCCATCGTTAACATAATACATTCCCCAGCCTCTCATTCTAACTGTAACCATTACAATCCAAACCAAGCATATATCCGATTTTTACCCCAATCCTGAAACCAAGGCTTTACCCTCAAACCAGTTAAACGCATGGGGTCCCCAAATTATAATAGGGTCCCAGACCCCATTAATATAGTAAAACAAGCCCCCTCTGCACACACACACACACACACACACACACACACACACACACATGGCAGCGCACTGTAATAAAATGTAGCAGCTGTGTAAAATGTCAGCCTGGCCTTTTCTCAGATATACGGTTTGAACCAATCCAAATGTTACCCTTTCTCCCCTTCACCAGAAAGAAAAGAGGAGGAGAAGGATGAGGGGAGCAAGGATCTACATGACTTGAGGGGTGGAGGGTGGGGGGTGGGGGGGGGGCTGGCAGAGGGCTCAGGGGAATACAAGGGAACAAAGACAAAAAGAGACAGAGACCCAATGAGGATACAGACAGCAGCTCAGAGAGAGGGGCTGCAGTCTGAGGGTCAGCTAGGTACTGAAGGACTTAAAAAAAACACAATAAACTTTGGGAAATTATCTATAATTTATGAAAGAAAGAAAAAGAAAAGAAAACTCTCTGACTGAATAACAAGTTTGAATTTCTATGTGGCTCAAACAAGTTTTTTTTCTTTATGGAAAGAGCCACTTCTCTGTGAGGAGCGAGACACAAATGAAGGTCATTATCATTTATTTATTTATTTGTGTGCAGTCTGTTGCAGCTGGTCCTCATTTCCCTTTTTCTCCAACTTCCTCATTGTTTTTTTTTGTTTGTTACACTTGTTTAAATTTTTATTAGTAACTTTAAGCCGAGTCCTCTCAAAAAACTTGCAATCAAAGAGTTCAGGTGCCTCATCAATTATAAAACAGTGTGGATGATTCACACTAAAAGCTTTAGTGCGCACACAGAAAAACTGTTCAGATTCATAAAATCATGTGTCCCAGAATATCAGTTGTACAGGGCTGATGCTGATGAAAAATCCCTCGTACAATTGTTATTGTAGTGATGAATTATTCATCATTTGCCAATATTGAGTGATGTATTGTGTAACCTGAACAATTGTTTGTAGTCCCACCACAAATGAATCAAACGGCCGCGTCCTGGAAGGTCAAACAACATTTTTAAAGGAAACATCTGTACCTGAATGTGTCAAAGCAGCAGAGCATAACTGGGACTGTGATGTTTTACACTACTTGTCATAAAGAATAGTCTTTTTTTTTTACTGTAAATATGTTACTAAATAATGGGCTACACACACATCAGTTGCTGTTGCTATGATTCAATAAAATACAGCAAATTTCAGGATGGCACTTCAGACCAAATCATACATGAATGGATGATGGGTCATGGTAGGCGTGGGCGTGGCTGAGAGCTCTGCTGTGACATCAGAAAGTCACAGAACTCCTGACGGCTGGTTTTAAGGCCCAGATTCTGAGTACAGACTGTGTGCATTTTTCTGTGGAATGAAGCTTTGATACTTGTAACAGTATTCAGTATAGAACCTAATATGACTAATGCTAATCAAACTACACATGAATCATCCACCTTTATACTGTAAGGGACCTTTAAAGGAGACATATTTCCCACAAATTAAAATAGTTCCCAGGTGTCTTAAAGACATGTCTGTGACATGCTTCGATCAAAATCCCCCAAGGATCAAACATCACAGCACTTTTCATCCTCTCAAAACAGCCCTGTTCAGAACGGCTGGTTTCAGTGCCTGTCCCTTTAAATGCAAATGAACCACTGCTCACTCCGCCCCGTCTACCGGTACTCACAGGTAGGGGTGGTTTTCTGCAAATTCAAAATGGATTTGGATGAAAACTGAGAAAACAGCGCGTAAAAATCACATGGATTTCAACCTCGGGAGCCTGAAAATGACAGATTGTTTTGTTAATTCTCACATTTCGTGGCTGGAAGGCAAGACAAACACCCAAATATGTGTTAAAGAGCACTTCAAAAAGTGATATTTCCATAATATGTCCCCTTTATGAGCAAATGAATTTGTCCATTAACTAGAACTGTGTGCAGACACACTCCCACACAGCTTTTTGTTGTTATTATTCTCAAACTCTCAAATTAAATATGTGTCCACTTTAGTGAGGCACATGCACATACAGTAGTGCACACCCACAATTAAATACAAACAGTCAATTCAAGTTACTCCTGGATATTGGCATCCTAGTCATGTGTGTATACTTTTGTGTAGTGTGAGTGCAGGAGGTGTTGGGTGAGGTGGCTTAACAGAGTGTGGATAGCAGCCAGCCAACTGTTATTAAAAAGCTATTGACAGTCTGGTGTGCAGTTTGTTGATGCTATTAGATGTTATGTTTGAACCTGACCTGTGTGATGTGTTAACCAGCTGGAAATATTAATGATCATTAGCACAAGCATAAATCACACTGTTTAATAAGGCCCTGATCATACATACATGGTATTAACATGTGTCTGAGGTAATACAATCATGAGTGGTCAGCATGTGGGTACATCCAGGTCACACATCAAAATCCAGTATGAGGTGATCTGGGTCACATGTGACCACATTCCTTTATGATGGGAATACAAATACTATATCTTGACCACAGTGAAGGACCAACTGGACCAACATCCTTTGCCCGGTCTAATTAGTCTCAACTCTTTATTTCCAAACTGTATTACACTATAATTCAGCTTTGCTATCGTTGTGCAGCAACTCCATAACTGCATCATAACTGTACAACATGGCCCAGCTGATCTCAGTGAAGACAGTATTTATCAAGCTTCTAATAATTACACCTAACAACACTGCTGAGAATTGACTAATGAGTAAAAAAAAGCCCTGAAAGTTGCACTTAAAAATTAATTATCGAGCATCTAACTCATACTTTTAGCGAGGTGTAGGACTGAATCTTAAGTGTCAGTCTCAGAGCTGAGTTAGGACAAAATGTGTCATAAATGGAATATCAGATGTTGTCACTTCCAAGTCCATAGGAATGGCCAATCGCTGAATGGAATTCTTATCCAAGAATATAGAAATATCTCAGTTAATCCACCACTTTATTTTCCCATGATCCATTGCGTCACACCACAACGGAAGTCGGTTTTAGTAGCATTCTAGCAAGCGGCTAACTGGTAGCGTTAGCCGCCGGTGTAGGCACCAAATGTGGGGGCTCCGGGCTGCCAAAACCGCCCTGACTAATCTGATGTTTGTCAAGTCTACAAAACGAATTACCGAACAAACACCACCACTTCTGTGTGCACGCCTCTGCAACTAGTCATGGCTAGCGTAGCCGTTAGCTCCGCTGCTGCTGACAGCTAACAGCAGTAGCAAACCAACATCAGGACGTCAGCTGTTGAAACCCTCCCGTTGTCGGACACAACATGAAACTACACCAGTTAGCTCAGTCATGTTGGAACAAAGATATCTGCTGGAAAAAATATTTTTTTCATGGGCCGTTTATTGAGTTATTTAAAGGGGAACTAAACCCCTCAGTTTTGGATGACGTGCTCTAAGCTTGAAATTCAAAAAATGCCTTGATTATGGGCGGGACTCCTGAGCACTCTCCAATCCCCCCCCCTCCCCCCTCCCCCCTGCGCCCCATTCACACCCGCGAAATCACACAAAAGAGAAAAAAAAGTAATAAACACACATCAACACTTCTGCTAGCGCTAACGAGCTACTAACGAACGACTCTAACAGCACTAGTAGCGCAGAAACTACTAGGAGAGGACGCCAGAGCCGTGACACAGCATCTACAGCTGATCCGCCGGCTCGTTAACGGCTCGTTAGCGCCGGCCGCACTAACGATTCCCGTTCAGGCAGCTGTTAGCAGCCGTTAGCCGCAGCAGAGCAACTAGAGTGCCTAGCAACCGTTAGCCGCAGCAGAGCAGCTAGAGTGCCTAGCAACCGTTAGCGGCAGGCAGCAGCCGGTGCTGATTGGTCGGGGAGCTGGTGGCCGGTGACGAAAGCTGCCTCCAAAACGTCATCTGCCTCCATCTCAGCCAATAGAAAAATTTGATTGTAATAGCCGTGTTTCAACCCATAGAGGGCAGTCACTCTACATTTTTACTACAAAATACACCAAATTGAAATATTTTGACTAAAATGTCAAAAGTTGGACCAGAATCAACCAACAACACTACCTTATACCCAAATATATTTGTTTTCAGCAGAAAAAAGTGGTTTGGGGGTTTAGTTCCTCTTTAAGACACTGCTAACGGCTAACGGTTAGCCCAGCTAACGTTAATCTAAAATGTAATGAATGGAGTGTCATGGCGACACCCAGCGTCGTTCTCCGGAAAGTGGTGGATAGTTCAATGGCCAATGGGAGTGTATATTCAACCATCTTTGGACAACAATCTACAAAATAATACCATTGGGAATTAAAGAGGAGAGTAAGTCTGATCGCTAAATATCTGGGGGAGTAGGAGTGATTCTTAGACTTGAGAAAGTTGATAAATAACTTTTCTTTCCTTGAGTTTGAGAGTAGGACTAAATTCCACAAATTATCAGCATTTAAGACTAAAATGGCACTCTAAGACACTTGATAAATAATGCCCTAGATCAGCCAATCCCCCTCTGACACCCGGTCAGGACATTATTGTATGAGGAACGTAATAATTATACTAAAAGAGCCAATGTAAGCCACTTGTGATATATTCATACATTTTCTCTTCACTTTTAAAAAGCAAAATGTACCACTCACACTCTCAAAACATAAACCAGCAGGTGTAGTTAAGAACAACACATTTTGTGTTGCTTTCACACAATCGGTGTTGGCACATGTAACACATTCCATGTCTTAAATATTCCCACAAAAAAATGTGTTAAAAAGTGAATGTATGAATGTGTTCTATAAATTAAATTACTCTTTAACCCCCTGAAATTATACGAAAATACAATAACTCTCTGATATCCTCTCAAATTAGACAAATGACATGAAACTGAGGTCGCATTTGTTGAAGTCGTCAGCATCTTTAGCAATATGCAAATATGATCACACATGTTGTGTGAACTACGGCCTGCAGCAAAAATCATTTGCATTTGCTTTTGTGCACAATCTCTCAAAGAGACACTGTCTTCCTGAATCCCAATTTAAGGTAAGTCCAGACCCAGTTTTACATGCAAATGTTATGTACATATATGTACTTAACATTCATTACATATGTGTAGAACATAACATGTCGAAAGAAGAAAAATATGAAAAAAGAAACAGCTTTGTGTATTGACATAAATGTATATCTAGCACATGTGTATGTGTATGTGTGATAATATTGAAGACATAGGTTATGTAAATAAACATCCATCCCAAAAGCCAAAATATATTTATTTTTTTCCTTAAGAAAAAAAACAAACTCAATCTCATTTTACATTCATGTTTTAACTCAGGTTCTACCCTTATTAATGCCATATATGGCAACATCTCCATTGACAGAGGCACATTAACGTCATTTCCTTTTCTATATTAAGTGCTTTTCAGTGAACAGATCAGTAGAAAGGTGTTTGGCAAAATCATTTCTTTCATCAGTGGATCACTAAAATTCCAACCGAACATACTTTGAACTTTATTCTCATAAGCCAACGTCTTACACACAGCACGAGCATGCCTTTTCCACGCTCACTCTAAAATCTCATACCTTCGAAAGTAGGTCAAACTTTATCATCGTGCGCCAATAGTGAGTCATAAAAAAAATGTGTCATAAGATGCTTCAGGTTCAGCGGCCTGTCAGGATTAAGACTCGTGAACAAATTATGGTGATCTATAACCAGCTGCTTTAAAAAAGACAGAGTCTTTTATAGCTAACAACTGGGCCAAGTACGACGTTACACACTTCTCTGAGGACGAGGAGGAGGAAAGGTAGAAAGAGGAAGAGGGACCACATCTGAGAGGATTTTTTCATGGGTTTTCTCAATAGTTGTTGATTTTCCTCATTTTCGTGGAACTAATCAAAGCTCAACACACTGTCATTGATCAGATCTGAGATAAAAGATCTTTTCATCACGGATCAAAACATCAATTTTACTTGAGCCACACCTTCCTGAAAATGTTTATACAAATGTTTTCAGTCACATGAAAGTGATGAGTGAGATTAGACGGGAAGCCTCTTTGACACCAGTTGGATTCTTCTTTCTAGTTGACTTTATTCTGGAACTCCTGGTGAATATCATCAAACACACTGTGGGCAGCTTGTTTGTCAGTCAGACAGAAATGGGGAGAAAGAAAAAATAGTTTGCGAAGACGCTTTTACTGACATCCCTCCATGTGAATGACATGTGAAAGATGAAGTAGAGATCTCTGACCCTCTATCCCTTCCACGAGATTGAATGTCATCCAACAAAGGTTCTAATATTTAGCTGAAGCCACACACTCTTCTGTCTGTAGAACTGAGAAATAGATGGAGGTGGATGTTTGCAAAGGACGAGATGAAGTTTCTGAAGAAAAAGTAAATAGCTCCCACTTTATGAACCCACAGCATTGCTGGTTTCGAAGTCACCAAAACAAAAGTTGACTTGGTGGTGATTTGGTATACACCTTGTATAATATATAATATAAGTTTTACCACCAGCACTCATTATATTACTTGTTTATCGCCATATATCCTCCATTTTCAAATCTGAGTCTGAACTTTTACCATCAGGAAGACAATACTGTGTCCCCAAATGGAAGCTAACCATTTAAAAAAAAATAGTTTTTGCCTATACCTTGCTGGTGCTTGTCTTTTCTATTATTATGCAGTCCCTCCAGAAAGTGCGATAACACATATTCAGCCAATGTCCACATATTATGCAGGGAATTGAATTTTTTTTAAGACGCCATGCTTTTGCTGTATAAATCACTAATTCCTGTGCAAAATGTGCAAAATTTGCAGGACTTGCATTATTTCGTAATCACCGTAATTCCGTCGCAAAAAAGTCGATGCATACAGTTGAATAATGTTGCATGTTTACTTCACACAGGAGCAGCCATTTCCCCCTGTTGTCTTGGGAACCTTATGAAGTGATGTAATTAGGCAATTTGTTAGAGAGGGAATTAAAAATAACCCAATCATAAGAAATAATTGCTTTACAACAATTGTTCAACAAATGTTGAATTGTTTAAGTGAAGAGGACACAACCCACAGTTCCCACAGTTGCATCTTTCATTTGTGCATATTCCATTGAATTTTGTAGGAAAACCTGCTGCTGACTGATTATGTGTTAAATGTGTAATATGTCTTATGGGAACTTCCTGTTAATGGAGATTAACTTCTCTTCTCATCTGTGCTTTTAGATTTAGAATGTTACCTTGATTTCTGTTTTGATGGGAGTATCCACCTCTGAAAACGTTTCTTTTTAACAATTCCCAACCCCCTGAATCAAATATTGGACAGTGTTATCATCATTTTGCATAGAGTGGCTCTTAATCACACATGCAGTTTTATCCTAGAATCTAATATCTTGTGCAATAGCCCTTTGGTGCGCACAGTGCTTTCTTGCACATCAGTTGGAATTGGAAGTTGAATTTTTATGCAGAGTGCATTTTGGCACTGAATGAAGCTGCACAGCCACAGTCGTCTGAAAAAATGATGCTCCATTAGAGGGTTTGTCCAGATTAGTTTTGATGTCCACAGAACAGAAGGAGGACAAAGAAAACATAGACTGTCCACAGACTGTCATTAAAGAGGACATTAACTATAGAAACCATGGCTGCACCAGGCTGTAAACATGTTCTGTTATAAACTGGGAGTCTATGGACATTGATTTATAGCAGCTAGCTTTAGCTTTATGGTGTGTTTGATTTATTTTACAGCCAGGTAGAAACATCCTCAAACTCAGATCCAAAACTGATGATTGGCTCTAAGGCCCTGTTTACACAATAACGCTCGCGGGTGAAAACGTCAAAATATTTGATCGGATGTGCCTGTCGTTTAGACAGTGACAGTGTTTTTGGGGCTTAAAAAGGCAAAAAAGTTAAATCACCCTGTAGAGTGGAAATCTTAAAAACGTTCCACCGTCAAGTTCCCGTCTAAAGGGGAAAAACGCAAAAGTCTGCTCCAATCTGCTCACGCCACATACGCTTTTACATCACAGATATGCGCCAGTACAGGAAAATAACAACAAACATGTTGGATTATTTCCATCCGTCGGACCTTCGAGTGTCATTTCAGTCTATTTTACTTTATTACAGACACTATTACTGAATAGAGAAGTAGAAGGGAGGTTCTATGGAGGCGTGCAGACTTTATGGCTGCCATCGAATTCCCCTAAAAACACTCTTCTGAATGCGGAAGAACGCAACGCCGCTTGTACGTTTTCTGCTCAGATCATTTCTGTGTAAACATAGTCTTAATGAACTGAATTTGCAGATTTATTTAAACCCTGTAATGATGGGTTGACTTTACCAATGATAGTTGCCTGAGGAAGACATTTTTTTATTTTTTATTGAAATGCACATTTGCAATTGTGCTATGTTCTACAGGCAGGGGATGGGGGATGGGTGGTGTTCACCTCCAGATGAATCTGTGAATGAGCAGATGACACGTTGACTCCTGACTCAGTGGTGTTGAAATAGTTGTTCATTGAGATGAAGATGTGTGTACCTGAATAATTGAACTGGTGTGTGATGCACACCCCAGTTCTCTCCCTCCAAGGGTATTTGAACAATACTGTTCCTCAAGATTAATCAAGCAAGAAAATAGGTGGGTGTGTATACATGTAAAGGTTTTTATGTAAATACATATTTATGCAGGTGGATTAAGTCATATGTGTTTAATTAACCATGTAATAGTACTACATGCCAGACCACTAGGTTATAAAGTAGGCAGTCTCTGCATGCAGATTGGCTGGAACGCGATTATACATTGTTCTATAACAAAATAGAATTATTTTTCTTTTTTCTTTTCTCTTTTTTCATGCTGACAACATCACCTTGGACCTGCGCCTCTCTTCATTTCCCTGCCCAGGCCGCTCAGGCATCCAGACAGCTCTCTATTGAGATGTTTGGCAGACAAATAGAAAAGAAAGTTTCTTGCTCTTTGAGAGTGGTTTTGACTACAGACAATCCACGATGATCCCGTCCATCTGATATTGCGTGAACTTGCCTAAGATGTCTGAAAATGTACATGGTTAGTGTAAGTTACGACACCGTCTGGAGCTTTGTGATAAGCTCAACTTTTGATCCACCTGAGACAGGCCTGTCATAAACACACTCAAACAGACTGTCGACTGACTGGAGCTGGAGCAGGATGTGCCGCATTACAAAGCCGGTACACTTTGAACAGCTCCTCAACGCAGCGTGTCAAACGCTGATCTTGAAGCGGGATGATGAGTTTGTCGTCCTTTGCTACAATATTGTACTGAGCTATTTTACAGAAGTATCCCAGACTCACAAGTCTGGGCTGATGGACTCACTGCTGCCTCAGGAGAACACCAAAGGATCTATACTCGTACTAGCTGTTGTATAATTGGGTTTTATTGTGTCATAATGCGCAATTTAGTGTCTAAATTAATGATATTTAATGGGCGGCACGGTGGCACAGTGGTTAGCACTGTTGCCTCACAGCAAGAAGGTCCTGGGTTCGAATCCCGGGCCGCCCAGGGCCTTTCTGTGTGGAGTTTGCATGTTCTCCCCGTGTCTGCGTGGGTTTCCTCCGGGTGCTCCGGTTTCCCCCACCACTAAAAACATGTCGGCTAGGTTAATCCTCCAGTCAGTGCCCCTGACCAAAGGCACTGGCTCATAATCTGGAGTTGGTCCCCGGGCGCTGCACCGCGGCTGCCCACTGCTCCTCAGGGATACATTATCACTAACGCCGGGTATTTTTTACCCGATATAATATACCCATAAAAAAATATTTCTCACCAAAGTATATTAAAATACAACAATACATGGCAAATTGAAGTACACTTCCTTAATTTTCCACTATACAATGTTTCACAAAATGAAAAAAAGGTATCATAGTGACCCTATGAAAAAATGTCCAAAATTTGTGATTTTTTTTTGTTTTTTTTACAAAAACTTCTTGAAAAAAAAACTAATGGAGCTGGGACTTTGTCCTTCAGACCACCCATTTGTGGGACATTTGAGCCTTATTTGGTGGAGTAAAAAGAAAAAAGAAAAATTTTCAGCATCACCAGAAATGGTGACCAGATTTAGATACATAAACACTAACATCGGGTGAAATCCACCCGAACATGTGCCTGCTGAAAAAACTAGGGATGGGAGCAGGGAAACATGCCTACCTTCAATGACGTCAGTGAGCAGTATGAAGCTACCCAGGGACCCATGAAACTCAGACAACAGCAACATAATGAAAATTATGAAACAATAATTTCATGGGTGAAAATCACCCGACGTTAGTGTTCTAGGGTTAAATGCAGAGAAAGAATTTCACTGTACTAGCTGTATATGTGACTAATAAAGTACCTTTACCTTTACCTTTACCTTTACCTTTATAACTAAGCCAGATTACGCGCAAAATTCTGAAAATCATGCCACAGTGCCATGAAATCCAGTTGCACCTTTATCACAAAAATCTGCACAGGTATTAAAAATATAGAAAAAAGTCCTGATATTGTTTCATTTAATTATTTCCACTTCGCTGTGCTGTAATTTCTTATCGGTATGTGATACGTGAGATGGGATGTGAAGATAAGAAAAAGTGTGGGATACTCAAGGACAAGAGCAGCTTTTCCCAACAGTTTCATGTCTAAGATGCGAGATAGAGCTGATCCACGCTGCATCTGGTCCATCCTCTGGCCATCCCTGACACAGCAGGAGATAGAGAGCCTGTGAGCTTCTGAGGGGCTCTGTAGCAAAGTCACTTTGAGAGAACAAAAAGAAATGAGATACACACCACAACAGAGAGAGTGGGTGACCACAAGCACAAAACTGTCAACTCAGTCAAAAATAATCATAATGAGATATGTGGCATGCAAAAGTTTGGGTCCAAATTTCTGTTAATGTGAACAGTTCAGCAAGTGGAAGATGGAATTATCTCCAAAAGGCATAAAGTTAAATATGAAACACTCTTTTGCAATATTGTAAGTGATATCAGTGTATTATTTTTGTTTTATATGGTTTTAGAGTGAAAGGGGGAAACCAAGCAGCAGCCTGCAAAATAATGGGAAACCCAGGAGACTTGAGCTCTCAGATAACTTTGACCAAGGTATCAGACAAGATATTTACTATTTATACTATGTGATAGTTTCCAAAGGGGGGGGGGGGGGGGGGGCTACTAGCTACTAACTATGCAGGGTGGCCAAACCTTTGGGCCCTTTTCCTTTTCTGTCATTTTAAAAATGTAAAAGATGAAAGCAAACAAACAAACAAAAAATATATTGTTTAAAATGTAAAGGGAATGCGTCATCTGTAACTTTATGCCTTTTGGAGATCATTTATCTTACACTAAACTGTTCCCAATAAAGGCGATAGTTCAACATTTTGTCAAATTGGCCCATTGCCATAATCCCTATAGTGTTAGGAGTAGGTTCGTTAGCTTTAATTGTCGGTGCTAGCTGTTTTTAGAATGGCGGAGCAGAGCCGTGAGCTGCTCAGAGCTACGCTACAGAGGCTCAAGAAATTACAGGAAATTCCATGAGCCTCCATTTTGGCCAATTGGCCAAAATGTTGAACTATCCCTCTAACAGATTTGTTTTTTAACCAGCACGGTGCCCAAACTTTTGCATGCCACTGCACTTCCTAAATCTTGCAATAACATTGGCTGGGAAGACGCCCTGGGATTCCTACCATGTCTGTAATAATAAAAAAAAAAGAACTTACAGTGTCCATCAAATAAACGCAGCAGGTGTCCCTTCTGGACGGACATATGGGGAGAGAGGCCACTGGCATTCTGGTACAGTATGTCCTAAGTAAGAAGCTTAAATCATACATGAACATTTACCTACAGAAAAGTATCTGTTAATACAGCTGTGAGTGTAAAAGGGAACTATTTTTGTGATTAGTTATTATTTCATGACAATTTTTTCTTGCTTTCTTTCATTTCGTTTTATTGTTTTTCACTCTATTCCTGCACATAGCTAATGCACCACAGCAACCGGTGATGAAAGGTTAGAATAAACAGATTCAGAGGAACTTATTAGAAACTGAAGTTACTGTGATGTAGTTTTCCCTTTATAAAGCTGAACTTCTGTGAATCTGACTGGAGGACTCAGACTCTCTGGCTGTCTCCTCTCCTGCCCCCACTGTGCTGGACCGCCCTCATACCTCAGCCGGTGTGACCATCTTGACCAGGCTGTTCTTATGGAAGCGGAACCGCCTCCGGCCCTCCTCCTGGGACAGGTCCTCTTGTAGGACTGGATGGAGGGCTCGTCGCTCTCCGCCACCACAAACATCACGGCCGTGCAGCATGTGTTCATCGCCTGGTTAATGAGGTGCCGCGGCCCGCAGGATCTCTGAACCGATGCCCAGGCCCTCCGCACTCATCCATCACATGCAGCACTCCTCCAGGTGGAGCTGAGTGCCAATCCTGGGGTCATAAGTGAAGTGGTACATGGGAAAACCCAACACCTTCTGATCCTCACTGCTCCTTGGATTTCAGCAATGATACAATGGAAAAAGCAAGGTGTCACAGAAACCATCTCTTTCACTTGGTGTTCCATCTCATAATATGTTGCAGAGGTGATTGCTCTAAGACTGTTGTGTTTACCTTTCATTGAATTGAGAAAAAATGTGTTAGAACATGTTCAACTCCGGCTCAGCGTCCATGGACCTCAATGGAGCAGCAGAGAATAGAAACTAGATGGTCGTTGGATAAATGCTGTTTTTTGTCTTGAAGTCTTGAAGTGAAGTGAATGGAGTTGTGGGCGGGGCCTAGACACTGGGATTCTGCATGATGATTGGAGGATCTGTCTAAAGGCTGAATCCCTTTTTTATTGACAGTGTTTTTGAAATAACCACCGGCACCAGAGCATTTTCCAGCTCATCCCCACAAGTATTTGCTTGGCGATTCAGCCAATTTCCATTGTATATATCATACACTGTAAATACAATGCAATTAGTATTTTCAGCTTAACACAATTATCACATTTCCTTGTTTCAGTTTAATATAGTTTCCGTTATTTCGATGTACACTACCAGTCAAAGGTTTGGACACACCTTCTTTATTTGCATCACTTTCTACTTTTCTACTTTCACTTCCTACTGAAGACATCAAAACTGTTAAGGAACACATATGGGGTTGTGTAGTAAAAACAAAATATTCATTAAAACAAAAGTGTTATCCATCACCTGACCTAATTGAGATGGTTTGGGATGAGTTGGACCACAGAGTGAAGGTAAAACGGCCAACAAGAGCTCAGCTCCTCTCGGAACTCCTTCAAGACTGTTGGAAAACTGTTCCAGGTGACGATCTCATGAAGCTGATGACACAATCAAAAGTTTGTAACAAGCTGTCATCAAATCAAAAGCTGGCTACCTCGAAAAATCTAATATAACATATTGTGCTTTGTTTAACACTTTTGTGTTTACTATTGTGTGCTTCTTAATAGTTTTGATATATTCAGTTTGAATCTACAATTTATAAGAAATAAAGAAATAACATTGAATGAGAAGGTGCGTCCAAACCTTTGAGTATAGTGTGTGGTGATGTCAGCTGAAAATGAGCTTCCCTCTTAAAAAGACCAGCAGCCGCCACTGTTTGTGAGTTCCTTCAGCAGCTTCACCTTCTGATCATCTATCAGACACGTCCCTTGATTCATCATCTTGTAATTTTAGCTTCCTTTTCTTTCTCCTCATTAAAAGTCCTCGGTATGTGAGGTTGCTAACTTCCTGAAATGGAAAATCAACTGGACATCTTCAGACAAGTGGAGCTGTCTTCCTGATTAGACAGACACTGGTTGGCTCTCTGAAGAGAGCATTCATACACCTTCATCATGCCTCAGTGATGCCATGAGAACCATGTTTGTGAGTGAACATAATTAATGGACACATCAACATGTTGTAGAGTAAACAGGGAAACACAATGGTGCTTGGCACTGATATGAAACAAAGGTATTTCACACATGGAAAAAAAAAACATTAATGCTGCCAGGTAATTTTAGACAAATAGGCAATTCTGAGCAACAACAGACAGGATAGGAAGACGACAAGAACACAACAGCATTACAACTTCCACATTGCATTAGCTGAGGCTTGAACCCACAACCTTTGACACCAGAAACCACCCCCCTAAGCCATGGAGCTGATTGGTCAGAGGTGAAACCTGGTGTGTGGCTTCACAAATGGACAGTCACAAACATTTACAGTCAAACATCTTCTTGCACGTTTGGCTCAGTTTTTCAAATATCAAAAATCTGGCTGGTATTTTTATGGAGGACTGAAGACAGAAGACACAGTGTAGCAAATTTGGTGTCAAATGAGCAAAAACTGTTGGAAAAGAAAGGTTTAATAAGTTTTACAGTTTTGAAAAACAGAGTGATGGACTTCATAATTTGCACTGAATTTAATTGTATAAAAGTTTCTGGTAACACTTTATTTTAAGGGGTCCTTGTTCCTGTGTATCTACCTAATTAATTACAGTGTAATTACCTATGTAACCGTATGTAATAAAATGTACTTACATTGTAAATACATAGTGTATTTTGGTGTACTTACAGGTCCTTGTTACACTTGTAATAAGAAATGCCAAAGTGGCCTCTCTTTGCACAAGCATTTCTTATTACAAGTGTAACAAGGACCTGTAAGTACACCAAAATACACTATGTATTTACAATGTAAGTACATGTTATTACATACGGTTACATAGGTAATTACACTGTAATTAATTAGGTAGATACACAGGAACAAGGACCCCTTAAAATAAAGTGTTACCAAGACCCCCATTAGGACAACTGACATGTCCTTGCATCTGAGCAAATCTGGCAGATCTGCAAATTTCGGTGATTTTGCATTTATAGGGAGCACTGGAAGGTTTCCTAGGAGGAAGAAGAAGAAAAATACTGGTGGCTGGCCCTCAAAAACATGTTGAGGTTCTTGAGTCTTGTCAAGCTTTTTTAAACTCTTCTGACTGTCTGCTTTGGCTTCTGCCATCATTAACACACAAGCTTTACAGCGAACCCCAGAGCTCTGTGAGGTGTCTGCTCCTGTCTGTGGCATTAGAGACATCACTCCTGTTAGCTCAGTCAGGTGTGATGGCAATGTATCACATCTTATCACACATAGAATTTCATCAAATCAATTAAACTCAAGTTTCAACCTGACATTAAGTTTATTCTTCATCAGTTACTTTGCTTATTCATTTATTAAATGACATTTTAAATGTACCATAAATTAATGGATGAATGAATGGAACATATTGCATTTGTGCAGCAGTACTTAAAGGGATACTTCATCATTTTGACAAACTGGTCCATTGCCATAATCCCTATAGTTTTAGGAGTAGGTTTGTTACCTTTAATTGTCAGTGCAAGCTATTTTTAGATCGGTGGAGCAGAGAAGTGAGCTGCTCAGAGCTACGCTACGGAGGCTAATGGGATTTCTTGGTGTCTCTCATCAAACTCATCAAATACACAATCCAACAAATCCAAAACACTCTTGTGGACAAGTTGTGACCTGCACATTCACCACGCTATGAGATAATAACTGAATGTTACGAGACAGAGTTGTTTTCGAGGCAAATTCATGCAAAACCGCTGATGTGCATTCCCGTCGGGGGCAGTTTTTCGGCACAACACCAGCTTTGTATTTACCTTGAAAACAGCTCTATCTAATAACGTTCCAACCGTAGCGTAGCTCTGAGCAGCTTGCGGCTCTGCTCCGCCGGTCTAAAAATGGCTTGCACCGAAGATCAAAGGAAACAAACCTACTCCTAAAACTATAGAGTTTATGGCAATGGGCGAATTTTCATGGTTCCTCTAGGAGCCATGCAGCTTCTTCCTGGTCACCCAGCTTTCCCACGTGTCTCACTGGTTTATCTGCGCCTGTCTTCATAATCCCATCAGCTACTTTGATATTTCCTCCACTCATCGCCACATTGTCCTGTGAAACTCAGTGATAGCTACTGCGCAGTGTCCTGTGTTGCTGGAGTTTTCTAGATCCATTTATCCAGTGTGAACTTTGTTTAGATTAGAATTAAGTGAATTAAGTCCAAATATCTTCTTCACTAAAGCAGCTGCCACACTGTCCGCTGCACACGCCGATCTCCACTCATCAGGTCGCAGCTTCATTCAGATCCCAGTTCCCCACCTGTTCCTGGACCAGCTCCACCACACCACTCTGTGCCATGTGCCATAAGTCCTTCATTACTGTCCTGTTTCACTGTCACTAGACTTCCCTCACTATTCAACCCATCCAGCAAGTTCCTATGGAGCTCACCAGCTCAAACACCCTCTCTCTTTTGAGTTACTTTTTATTCAATCTAGGTAGACCTGCTTTCATTCTGCCTTTCAGTCAAGGTCAAGTTTTTTTTCTTCTTCTTTTTTTTTTTTTTTTTTACATTACTATACTAATGAACTAACACAAGCTAATTGAACTGACAATGTGATTTCCAACCAATAGTGAAAACAGAATGTTTTGCTTGATATTGGCCGTTTTTGACTGTAACTGAAAATCACATTGGTTCATCGTTATTATGTCAAGTATAAAAAAAAGAAAAAGACAAACCAAAACCCAAATCTCAAATTTTAGCTAATCTCAAGTATCACTGCCTTTATACTGATTCAGCCAATATGCAAATTATACTTTTATGCAAGATTTACACTCTCAAGTCCCTCATTCTCTCTGTCTTGATCTTCAGTTTCAGAAAGACTGTTATTTTCCGTTTGCCAACATCTGCTTGTCAGCATCTGAAGGGTAACTGAGAGGAAAATGAAGTAATATTTGGGGCTTGGAGAAAAAGGCAGACTAAAGACAAACTATAAAACTATACACGACTTGTAACAATATGTGCTGCACTATTTTAGTATTAGCTACTGTATTTAATCACCAATGAGACTAATGGTTTGATAAAAGGGCAAGGTCTTAAAAATGAAGTATTAACTCACAATCATCTTTACTCAATTGGATAACTGACATACATTCACACTTTTCTGGGTGTCATTGTCCTATTTTTTTTTTTTTTTGTCAAATTGAGCCAACTTATTCTCTGTGACTCATGTCGGACTGGATGCTTCATCTGTATCCAACATCAGTTTGTCCTTGACTATTCTGGGAAAGCAGATTCCAGAGAAAAATATTCTATCATACTCACAATGGTCTTATTCTTCTCTCACTGCTCAGCTTTTAAAAAGAAAATGTCATAGCTGGGACAAAACAATGAAGATGCTCATTGAGCAGCAGTGGAAGACACTAACAAGTATTGGAGTATATTTTACGAGTACACGAGTGTCATTTATCCTGTAAACTCAATAGACAAATGCCACACTCCACTACATTTCTTAAAGGAGAATTGCAGTCATTTTCTAAGTAACGCTCTACAGCTCTCAGTTCCCGAGTGCAACCATAGAAAAAAATCTGAGAAAAATATGTGCAGACCGGACCTAGCTCTCTTCCTGCTAGCTGCGCTACACTGCAGTTAAACAGTGAAGTAATGGGGGCAGTTCTTCAACTGCAACTTTGGCCTCTATACTGTATAATGCTCAAAATATCACTACAAATGCTTTGCAACATCCACCAGTTCCTTACCCACACAACACTGAGTGTGTATAACTCTGTTAATATGAGAGAGCAGTGTTAACTGTGTGTTTTCATCACGTAGCCTACCTCTGTTTACTCTAGCTTCCAGGGTAGACCTTACTAGTCGACGGTCGAGCTCAGGACAAGAACGCGAGGAAAACATGGATTTAGGAAGAAAAAAAAAAATTTGGATGGGAAAAAAAGCACCAATATTAATGTAACTGCATTTTCCCCCATCCAAAATCATGTTTGCCCTCCATGTTTTCTAAAGTTGTTGATATTGAAACAGTCCCAGGTTGTGTCCGAAATCATTCACTCATTCCCTCCTCCCTACTCCCTATATAGTGAATTCAATATAGTGGACTATATAGTGGACTCACTGGTCAAATAAAAAAACACTTTCGGACACTACTCCGCCGCACAGTTAATGACGTATTACGTCGCGTAATTAAAACGTTCCGACAGCGATTGTAACAGCTGGTGCAGGTACCATGGATACAACCATGGCAACGGCCGGTGTAGAGGAGTAAAGCAATATATTAAGCGAATATATATATATATTTAAGCATTAAAGATGTTCAATCAAACCCACATAGTTTGAAACAACATTCAAAACACACACAGCCAGTGTCACAACTAAGCATAATGTCCGCTAGCTTAATGCTAACGTTAATGTAAAACACCATAGACGGGCTAACAGAAATTAGCATCGCTATCCAGAGTCTGTGGTCAGTTTATAAAGCTTGTTAGGAAATTTGCTCCGACGTTTGTTGTGGGAGTCTGTGGAAGCCGTGACCGGACAACTCTGGCAGCTGGACACATTTATTGAGGCTGCTGCACTACTGCATTTATTTGGTAGCTACACCGGTCGTTCTGGGCCGGTGTGTTAACGGCGTCGATCCGTGACCGCAATGCATGATGGGATATCTTGCTCCGGTTAGTGACCATCGGATGCTCACTACATTTCGCGGTGAATTGTGGGATAGATTCAGTGCACTATATAGTGAACATTAATAATCATATTCGGACACCACTACAAAATGGCGTGGTCACTATATAGTGCACTATATAGTGAGTAGGGGGTGATTTCGGACACAGCCCCAGACTCGACAGTCGACTAGTAAGGTGTATCCTGGATTTTCTCCTATCGCACTCAGGGACCTAGAACTGTAGAGTGTTACTTAGAAAATGACTCAGAATTCTCCTTTAAGGGAAGCTTTTGGTTATTTTATTTTCTGAAATGTCTGATTAATACACTGTGGGAGATGTTCTGAGACCATGTTTAATTTTTTTTTTCTTTTCAAATTAAATAACGATTCCTTTCATATAAAAGCTTGCTGTGTGTAACACAACCAGTGTGTTTACAGCAACAGAGTCAATGGGGTCACTATGGCCTCAATGAAATGTACTCCACAGAACACACTTGAAGATTTCATTGAGGCCCAGTCGGCACAGGCACCAGTTGAAACATGTCTTTGATGATCTATCAGCTTGTATTAGTGTGTGTGAGACAGAGAAAAAGAAGAAAAAACCACTAGTTATTGAGTGTTGTTCTCACTCACACCGTCATTGTGTCGCTGCCGTGGCAACACACTTCCTTGAGTAAGGACAAGCTCTTCACTTGGAGGGTCTGCAATCATGACAGTTGATGGAGAGTGTCAGGCTGTACACCATTTACAGTCTGAGAGCTAATTTTTAATTGCAAATACAACAATGTTAATTACTGACCCGGTGAGGTCAACTAACATTATGCAGCATCACACCTGTACACCATCATCACCACACAGATATTACAGTAGCTTCATGTAAGGAGTACTACCCTAAAGTCTTTATAATAACTGCATAACTATATTTATTGTTTAACTCTAGACTTGTAATATGGCTCCAACATATTTTTTTTTTCCATGTGTGCAATATGGTTTTTCATCCTTATCGAGATGATGTAAAGTGGCAGCTGTTTCACGTTGAGCTGTCAATGACGTTCCTGTATTTAAAACCCTGTGGGGCCCTTTCATAGTGAACACCGTTGAGAGCAGCAAGAGCTGAAATGTGTCTGCCAAAAAAGTTTTGAAATGTTCCTCAGGAATATAATCGTCTGGAATTTCTTTACAACGTCTCCTCGACGGTGCCTTACTCTATCAAAAACGACACAAAACTTCTTTCTTCTTCGAGTCATTGCATGCAAACACCCATAGACAAATGAGGGTGACTGGTGGTTTTCCGGGCGATATGCATAAACACAAAGCCTTTGCATGAGGTCACCGCCAGCACTGTTGTGCACGGTCTGGAGGAAGCTGGGTTGGATCAAAGGCGTGTATTTGACTATGCACTCACCTCTAAAACCCAGGTGCAGATATACAGACACGATCCAGCCTGCATTCACACACAGGAAAAAAAAGAAAGGAAGCATTTGAGGTGCAGACACACAGTATTCACACTAATAACACACTGGTTTTATTATGTCACATCATTGTCATTAGTCCTTGAGCTCACTATCCCTCACAGAAAAACCACATGAACTTCACATGTGATTCACATGTGCTTTTTCACATGGGAATCATGTTATTTGCACATGGGAAACATGTGGTTTTGGCCCAGTTTTATGTGAATCACATTAATTTCCCAGGTGAAACATGTGGTAACGTGATCACATGTGTTATCATGTACAGCACATGTGGAAAACGAAGGTTACGATATTGTAACCCTAGTTATATTAACACAGGCGGAGCCCTCTACTGGACTCTATGGGTATATCTCTCCTCCAATCGCGTACGCGCGATGGCCCACTGAAATTTGCATGTACGTAGCCGGCCAGTATGGCGTGCCTACCTTTCCCGCCCTTATCGTAACCTTCGTTATATCTCACACAGGCTTCGCCCTCTACTGGACTCTATGGGTACAGTAGGCGAAGCCCCGATTTATGTACTCCCTGCCGCGGGAGAGGCTCCGCCCACTGACCACACCAGCTACCGGTTAGGTACCAAGACCCAGTCACCACTTTATTAATCTTAACCACCGTATGGAGTGATAACGGGTACAACTTCATCCCAGTTAGCAGCACCTGACTAGGCTGGGTGAAGTTGTGGTCTAACCTCGCAGGGGTCTCAACCCTAGACCTCCTGCGCACCTCATTGACAGTGTCCTAGCAGAGCACAGTCCAATGCAGGTGCATGACACCCTGTGGGGATCAAGTATTAAAAAACACTTGACACATCCTTCCTCTCACATGTCCTGTGACCCTACAGTGAGCACAGACCTGGAGAAGGAGCCTGATACATCCAAGAGATAGAACCTTATGAACGGGCAGGGTGAAGACCACGATGCCGCCGTACATATGTCCTCAACACTCGCACCACTGAACAGGGCCGTAGACGTCGCCACACTTCTTGTGGAGTGCGCCCGGACCACAGTGGGCGGTTCTCGACCCGCTTGACTGTAGGCTGAGAGGATGCATTTACACATCCACCTCGCCAAGCGTTTCTTGGACAGGGCTCTGCCAGCCGTCCCGTCACCATAACACACAAACAACTGGTCGGTGTTCCTGACAGTGGCTGTTTGGTCGACATAGTATGTCAACACACGCACAGGGCATAGGAGATGCAGTTTCGCCTCCCTCGAATCCTCATGAGGGGGAGGGTGAAAAGCCTCCAACTGGATGATTCTGGACCGAAATGAGCTCCTTATGTTCTTAGGAAGAAAGGAGGGGTTCGGTTTAAGGATGGCACCACTGCGGTCCCCGCGAAGGAGTAAACAACTCGGGTGGACTGACAGGGCACACAATTCGCTCACTCTCTTGGCTGACGTCAGAGCAAGAAGCAACGCTGTCTTGAACGACAACACCTTTAAGGAGGAGCGTTCCAAAGGCTCATAGGGGTCCCTTGTGAGGGCCTCGAGTACCAGTGGCAATTCCCACTGTGGTACAGAAGTGCGTGCCACTGGTCGTAGCCTTCTGACCCCCTGCAGGAACCGTTTTACCAGAGGGTGGGCGAAGACTGGACCTCCGCCCAACCCTTCATGGCATGATGAGATGGCTGCAGCGTAAACCTTAAAGGGATAGTTCAACATTTTGGCAAATTGGCCCATTGCCATAATTGCTATAGTCATAGCAGTAGGTTCGTTACCTTTAATTGTAGGTGTAAGCTATTTTTAGTACAGCGGAGCGCAGAAGCAGGCTGCTCAGAGCTACGCTATGGAGGCTAAGGGAATTTCTTGGTTTCCCTCATTAAACTCATCAAATACAAAATCCCAAAACTCCACAGCGCTTTTGTAGACAAGTTGTGAGCTGCACAACCACCACGTTATGAGATAATGACGGAACGATACGAAACGGAGCCGTTTTCGAGGTAAATTCATACAAAACCGCTGATGCGCGTTGCGTTCAGGGACAGTTTTTCAGCAAGCAGTCTCCGTATTTACCCTGTATTTACCTCGAAAACGGCTCAGTTTCGTATCGTTCCGTCATTATCTCATAGCGTGGTGGTTGTGCAGGTCACAACTTGTCTACAAAAGCGCTGTGGAGTTTTGGGATGTTGAATTTGATGAGTTTAATGAGGGAAACCAAGAAATTCCCTTAGCCTCCATAGCGTAGCTCTGAGCAGCCAGCTGCTGCGCTCCGCCGTACTGAAAATAGCTTACACCTACAATTAAAGGTAATGAACCTACTGCTTTGACTATAGCGATTATGGCAATGGGCCAATTTGCCAAAATGTTGAACTATCCCTTTAACAGTCGCGTGAGACAGCCCTCTATCAACCAAAAGCTGTAGAAAGGAAAGAGTGTCTCCCACTGAGCATGTCAGTGGGTCCACTTCCCTCTCTTCGCACCAATGCTGGAAACCTAACCACTTAGCCCTGTAACAGGCAATGGTGGATCCAGCCCTAACCGCTTGGATGGTTTTCACCACCTGCGCAGTCAGCCCAGTCCGCATTAACCTGTCCCTTTCAGGGCCCAGGCTTGAAGCGACTGGCCCAGGATCGGCAGCGCCTGTATCGCGCCTGCCTCCTGTGACAGCGCCCCCCGGATTTGGGGAATGGGCCATGGTGGGGCCGCCATCATTGTGGTCAGCTCTGCGTACCACAGAGCCGACCGCCGGTCGGGAGCCACCAGAATGACCCTCAGCCGCTCCACTCTCACTCTCTCCAGTAGCTGGGGGATGAGACGGAGGGGGGGGAAGGCATAAAGTAGCCCTCTTGGCCATGGAGCGTGTGCAAATGCGTCCACCCCCAAGGGTGGATGGTCTTGCGGGCTCAGGGAGAACCAATGGGGGCAGTGGGTGTTCGACCTGTTGGCAAACAGGTCCACCGTTGTCCTCCCGAATCGTGTCCAGATCTGCTGTACCACTTCTGGTTGCAGTCTCCACTCGTCTTCCAGGGGGCCGCCCCTTGGCATGAGGTCGGCCCCCCTGTTCTCGATTCCTGGAACGTGGAGGGCTCTCAGAGATTGTAGGTGCTCTGAAGCCCATGACCACAGGTTCTCCGCCATCGCTAACAGGGCAGCGGAATGTACACCGCCCTGTCTGTTGATGTAAACGACTGTGGTGCGATTGTCGGTCCTCACCAACACGTGTCTCCCCCTTAACAGGTGACTGAAGTGTTGGAGAACCAGGAACACTGCCTGTAACTCGAGGAGGTTGATGTGGCGGTCCTCCCCCGGAGGCCACACACCACCTATCGCCCTCCCCAGGCAGGTGCCTCCCCACCCCATCATGGAGGCGTCCGTGAACACCGACGTGTACGAGGTCACTCGTCCTAGTGGTGTTCCGGTCAACAAATGTCGTGGGGACCCCCAGTACTACAGGTTGCCCCGCACTGTTGGGGGGACTGTCAGCAGCCGAAACTTCTGCCTCTTGAGGTCTAAGCGTAGGCTGGCGAACCATCTCTGCAGGCGACGCATGTGCAGCAGTCCTAGTGGAACCACCGGGTGAGCTGCTGCCATGTGCCCCAGTGCTTGCATGACGGCCAAGGCTGTGACACGTGGAACCTGTTGTAGCTTGAGAACCTCCTGCTGTAGGGCTGTCCGTCTGGACTCCGACAGAGTGGCTCTCAGGCTGACAGAGTCGAGCACAATCCCCAAGTATTCGGCCCGCTGGTTTGGTTGGGGGTTGCTCTTCTTCCAGTTGATGGCAAAACCCAACTTGGTCAGGTGAAGTATCAACTGAACTGTGTGAAAAAAATGGCCCATTGTTTGGACCTGGCCATCACGATGAGGTCGTCCAGATAAAAGAAGACCCTCATCCCCTGGCTGCGCAGCGGTTGTAGCGCTGCGTCCACACATTTGCTGAACGTACTAGGGGCCAGGGAATAGCCAAATGGCAGCCTGTTGTATTCGTAGGCTGTTCCCTGAAATGCAAAACGCAGGAGCTTCCTGTGTTTTGGTGCCACCTCGACGTGAAAATAAGCGTCCTTCAAGTCGATGGTAGAGAACCAATCGCCTGGTTGGACGAGTACCAGCAGCCTCCTTGTGGTTAGCATGCGGAACGTTTTGCGACCGATACGTGTGTTCAGGGCACGGAGGTCCAGGATGGGTCTGTAGCCCCCTGTCTTTTTGGGAACCAAAAAGTATGGGGAGTAAGAACCTCGTTCCTTGTCGTGAAGAGGGACAATTGACACGGCCTGTTTTGATAGCAGGTCCTGAATTTCCCCCTCGAGGAACTCTATCTCATGTTGAGAGGATAGATTCATCTCTTGTATGCCCCTGAACGCTGGGGGGAGCCCGCAGAACTGGAGAGAATATCCTAGTCTGAGGGTCCTGTCCAGCCAGTCTGTCAGTACGCAGCTGCTCTGCCATGCTTCGTAAAAACACGTGAGAGGACGCGCAGACAGCTGTGGAGCAGCTTCTGGAAAGCTGTGGTACACAATTTCGGCCCTCTCCGCCGCCAAACCCGCCATAAACGGGAGTTTGGCCCATGGGGGGCCCTCTGTGAAAGGGCTGAGTCGTCCCTGAACGCACCAAGCCCGTTGTCCGAGCTCGCGGGGCCGTCCGTGAACGCATCTCTGTTGTCCGAGCCGGCGTGGTGTCACCTGAACGCACCACCGCCGCCCGGCACCTCACCGTCATGACGTCCCTGCTGCTGTTAGATCCGCCCGTGGAAATAACAGCCACAGGACCAGAGCGGTCAGACACGTTGGCCGCTCCACTGCTGTTTACCGGGGAAACAGTTCGTGTTAGCCCGGCCGCTTCACTGGAGCGGCGTGGGTTAAACGAGCGTGAGGCAGCCGTCTCATTGTCCGGAAAACTCAGCCCTGCCGTGCTGCTGTGAACGATGCTTGTCACCGCTGTAGCCGTTAGCTCGGCGGTGACAACCATCGCTCCACTGCTGTTTACCGGGGAGACAGTTCGTGTTAGCCCGGCCGCTTCACTGGAGCGGCGTGGGTTAAACGAGCGAGAGGCAGCCGTCTCATTGTCCGGAAACACAGCCCTGCCGTGCTGCTGCGAACGATGCTTGTCACCGCCGTAGCCGTTAGCTCGGCGGTGACAACCATCGCTCGTCAGCTGGTCAACACGCTGAGCCGGACGCACTGTGGAAGTGACACGGTGTCGGCTAGCAGCGCGCGGGGCTAACTGTGTGGTCGCTACAACCAGTGGGGAGCGATGTTTTCTTGTGCAGCCTCGCCGGTTGTAGCGCTCATATAGAGGGACAACGGTAGCTTTTACCCGGTTGACAACGGTGCTCCGCTCTACCGCGTCTCCCACAACGGGGACGGTAGAGGGTGTGTTGTGTGAGTGTGCTTGTGAAACCATGACCGGGGGGCCTTGCTTGCCGGGCCCGCTGCGGGGATGTGACGGTGTAACACAAGCCACCGGCAGCCTGACCGACGGTGTAGCGGTGACTACACCGGCCGGGGCTGCGCGGCAAGCGGGGAGCATGGTGGAGGTGGGAGGGGGGATTTTTGCTCTGTTAGTGGAGTAACATGTTTTAATAAAAACATTTTTCACATCCACAGAACAGTGAACACAAGCAGAACATACAGAACCATATGAACAATGAGGGAGGGCGGCGAGGCAGTCTGCCGGTGCCGTCCCTCCCGTTAACTGTCACTCTGGTCGCTGTGTGCCCCAGGACAGCTTCGGCCTGGGTGTGCTGCGAGCCGCCGCGGGACGGGACGCGCTGGGGTCCCGTGCGGGGCGTTGCTGCGGCGGGCCCGCTGGGGCTGGCTGTGGGTCAGCTGGGGGATCCGCCGCGGAGAAGCCTCTTCGCTGGCGGTGATCCCTCCGCCTCGCCGTAGCGTAGCGGCGGGGCAGCTTGACCTCTCCCTTCTGCTTGGCGGCGACAGCGAGCGGTAGATGACGGCTCAGCTGCGCCTTTTCCTCCTCCAGCCTCTTTAGCCGCTGCGTCACCGTAGTGAGGGAGCCAAAGAGACCAGACCGGTGCAGCCAGAAGATCCTCTCGGTCCCTTCTGGGGAGGGCGGTGAGACCTAGCCAGACGTGGCGAGAGCCGACGCCCGACAGTGACATCACTCGTCCGGCAGCAGTAGCAACTCCCTGTCCTGTTCATCTGACCGATGGTCCGGCCGAGATACTCCATAGTGTCAGGGGAAGGGGGGGCGTCGCGCGGGAGTGAAGCCGCCGCTGCTACGCCCAGCACACCGAGGTTGTTGCTGCTGCTGCTGCTGCTAGTTGCGCGCCCAGCTGGAATATCTTGTCAAAATATTCCAGCGTGTCCTTATCCTGCAGCAGCGGTGGTAGTGGCTTTCTGTGTCCTGACCAGTCGGCTGAGTGCGGGATAATGAGCACAGCCAGAGCGTCTTCGAGCGGGGGCACACCGGGGAACACAGTCTCCGTCTCGCCCTGCACACGCGGAGGCGGCTCACCGGCTTCGGGGGCAGTGGGGGGGGGGGGGGGGGGGGGGGGGGCAGGGGAAGCCCGACACACTCCGCTGCAGTCGTCATGACTTACGGGAAGTTGAGCTTGATAGAAGCGGCGCCAAACACCGTCGAGCCGTCGGAGAGGGAGAGTTCATCCTCCTCGTCTCGTAGCAGCGGCGAGTCTGCAGCAGAGGCTGAGGCGGGTCTGGGCGGCGAAGCTTCATCAGGCGGCGTGGAGGTGGTGTACGCTGGAGCGGCGTCCTCCTCCTGCCGTCGCTGCTCCAGCCCGGCGGTGGCGCGCTTCCTCCCGAGACGCCCGAAGCAAAGAAGATGTAGGTCTGCCGGGGCGATGATGCCGGCAGAGGCGTTGTTCCTGAAGCGGCGACTCCATCCTAGGAGCTAGTGTGACAGTGGGCACTCGCCGACGCTGAAGTAAAAAGGAATGAGGGCAGCTGGCGGTGCATCTGCTTATATAGCCCACTAAAGGGCGGGAAAGGTAGGCACGCCATACTGGCCGGCTACGTACATGCAAATTTCAGTGGGCCATCGCGCGTACGCGATTGGAGGAGAGATATACCCATAGAGTCCAGTAGAGGGCGAAGCCTGTGTGAGATATAACATGTTACCACATGTGGAAAATGGGTTCACATGGGGATTCACATGTGATACACGTAAAAAAATCAAAATGCTGTGAAAAATTCAATTTTTGAGATAAAACTCTGAAAATTGCAACACGTTATGATTCCAAAATGTTGTCCATTTCTTTCATGAAAGTTGAAAATGTATTTAGCAAGAATTTGCATGTGTGTTTACAGTAGTGTTTACACTCAAACATTTTGATGCACTGTAGGCTAAATTTTTGATAAAACATAAATCTGAGAAACACGTTTTGTGTAGGACAGATGCTCTGTAGCAAGTTTGGTGTCAATTGAGGAAAACTTGTGGGAGGAAAAGGGTTTAAGAGGTTTTACAGTTTTTGAAAAAAAACAACAGAGTGATGGACTTCATACTCTTTAATAGGTTTAACACTAGAACCGCCAAGACGGTCTCACAGACCGTTTGCGTTTTTCTTATGTAAATTACTTTGTTTACATTAAACCTACAGGTCTTCCAGTCCGTGACTTTTCCTAAATATATGTGTTTGATGGTTTCTGAATCTTACAACTTATTAAAATGAAACACACTCGATTTCTGAGAAATTATACCTCGGACTGCCAACAGCGGTCCCACAGATCGCTGCATATAAACGGCAGTTATAGACCGCTGTGTCCAGCTGTGATCACACAGCAATTATTACAATGTTTCCATTTTGCAGTTTTCGCGCTGAGAGAGAGAGAGAGACAGACAGAGAGAGAGAGACCGGGTGTATACGGGCAGAAACTGAAACAGGCCGGTTAGACTAGATCATGATTAGTCTGTGTTAGATATAAAGCGCCATATATATAGCCTACTCACTCTCGTTTATAATGATTATTGAATTATAACGTAATAATAGCCTAATTATCTCGGCTGCTGTCCAGTCCGGTAATAACGGGTTTCTGTGGGCGTGGAGCCTAAACTACGTAATATCCAGGTAGAACAACTGTAAAACACTGGAGTTGATAACAAACTGACCTAGAAAAAATAAAAATCCAGTGAACAGCGACATCGACTCTTGACATGAGAGCAGCACACGTGTCCAGATGCGTCACTTTCAGCTGTAGGCAGACCTGTGTGCTGTAGGTGCAACAAGCGGTGCTGTAACATCACTCAGTCTAACCCCTCAACCACATCCAATCAAGACCCCAACACAACATAATATGAAGAAGGACTAACACTACTAAAAATTAAATCTTATTTTTTCTACTTACAGAACTGTTTGCGACTGGAAACAATGTAATTACACGTGACGGTCTGGGAGACCGCTGTGGCGTTTTAAGGGGGATTAGAATGTTGGCGGTTCTAGTGTTAAATGTACAAAAAGTTTCTTCAATATTGAGGCTACAGTTTGATGAAAGTGTGAGGGTGTGAAGCTGTAGCATGTATGGTTGATTGGTTATGAATTTTCAAAGTTTTGAACTTTAGACGCTTGCTGTAGCGCCACCATCAGGACTATTGGCTTAAGTTTACAGCTGAGGCAATCTGGCATGGGCCCGGACCTTTGTGCAAAGTTTGGTGAGTTTTCACCCATGAGAAGTATGATTTTCTTGGAAGAAGAAAGAAAGAAAGAAAGAAAGAAAGAATACCTAGGAATACAGTTTAGCTGCCTGGACCTAATAAAGTTTAGAAGTTTAGGCCTAAAACAAATAAGAATCAATTTTTATAACATAGAACTCATCAAAATCAACGTTTAAGCCCTTTGGGTGCAGTCAATCATGTATCCAAAAGTTATTTTTGACAGAATCTTTTGTGATTTTCTGGCACCTTGGCACACGCTGGTCGTGAGTGCAGTGATTTACTCCAAGCTAACTGGGGTACAACATGCATAGACAACATATATGTTTTTGTTAGCCAACGTCATCCTTGTTCTCTGGACAAAACATCTTGTGGGTTTTTACTTTGGCTTCTCAATACTCGCAGAAAACAAACGGTTTATGACATTGGCAGGATAATCTTTAATAATCAATACTATTTTATGAGGTAAAAAGTCTGAATCACCAGAAGTAAAAAAGCTAATGTTAGGCTATAAACTAACCACAACACAGTTATAAAAGCATTTCCTCTTACACAGTAACAGTCTGACTTGGCGCTAGTATAAACACAACAAGGCTGTAAACAACTTCTGTGGTCTCATTTAGATGCCACTGGCCTATTTTAACAGCTGTAAAAGCTTTAAAAAATCAGGGCTGGGCTATTTATTAATGTGTTTTATGTTCTAGAATGAAACGTGAAATTGAGCTTGTGTTAATCAAATACTTTATTTATGCAGTGCCAAAACACAAAGTAGTGGTAGTGCTAAAATGCAACTGACTTCTATACAGTATGTATTAAGGCTTATTCCTGCTGTAGTACTGTATGCAAACACAACATACTCACTGTGGAGTTGCTAACATGCTCATGTTTAGCAGGTGTAATGCTTTAGTTGATCGTGTTAGCATGCAAACAGCCAAAAGAACCTGCTTCTACATGACAACAGTTTCCATGTATATTATGCATAGTAACAATGAGACTAATGAGCTGTGGCAACCAGCTCTTGGATAATAGAGGTGGTGATTATGAGCTCTGCGTTGGGACTTGGTGATGACAGTGTTGATGGATGTTTGAGAAGTTGCTGAAAATGCTGCAACCTTCGGTGGTTCGACCCTGTTCCTATGGCTGCAACTGTTTAGCTCCACCCACAGTGACCATTAGGCCAGCTTTTTTTTTTTTTTCTGTGATATCGAATAGTTGATAGCACTGGGAGCTCACAGCAGCATCAACATGTAACGTTATGTTTATTCAACAGTAACAGATCATCCCTCCTCTCGGTGTGAGTGCACCCAAGAGATATAAAGACTACGATTTAAAAAAAAAGAACACAGACACAGGTTCTATTTTCCCATTTAAATATTTCATTGCATTAACTCCAGGGTATGAATATACAATGGAATTCAGTTAATTAATGTATTGTAGAGAGAATGTGAGTTCATTTTTGATTGAGTGTCCTTCACTTGTTACTGACTAGATAAATGTCTTGTTATGAAGGTGTGCAGTCGCTCCATTTGTCTGTTTAAGGGTCGGAGTGACAGGGACATCAGCTAAAGGTTGACAAAAGTCACGGTCCCTAGAAACATCTGTAGACATCATTAATTAAACCCACAGCCAAGTAACACTAAGGGCCGGATTTACTAAGATCTCAGATAGCGGACGCTATATTGTTTGCGCCCGCTATAATATTGCGAGTTTGGTTAGTGCACGCAAAACAGGTGATCTACTAAGAGTAACCCGCTAAATGAAAACACGTGCAAACCGCAATATGTAAATGAGGGTTTTGCGCGTGTAATCGTTTCTGCCATGGAGAGAGTGGACTAGGGCTGGGTAAAAATATCGATTCAGCAATGCATTGCAATTCTTTTCTCTGCAATTCAATATCGATTCAGCAATCTTCTGAATCGATTCAAGCCCCTGGCCAGTGGGGGCGCTGCGAGCAACACCCTCGTGTGATTCGCGCTGTACGGACGGGGGCCGCACTAGACCAAACCATAACAATATGGGAGTGAGTAGCAGCAGCAGCGTTAAGCCAGCACCTTCAAACCTGAAAGCAGATGTGTGGATTCATTTTGTATTTATAGGCGCCGATTCCGTGGGTGCTCCGGTGCTCAAGCACCCACTGACCAGGTTGAGCCACCAGATGCGCATTTCTCCGTGCCGCGAAAAAACTAAAGCTGACGCAATTGCAATTGCAATTGTGTGCGGGGGTAGAAACTATCGGTTGAGACCAAAAAACATAATGGTACCAGGCTTTGATCATGTTTATTGAGGACGTAAAGTCGGCGATTTTGACTTGGGGGTCTATGAAGAATGCTGCTTTCTGATACCAGCCACCAGCGACAGCCGAGGGGATTGCAGTTTTTTGAACGCGGAAGTGAGCTTCACTTCTCAGACCGACAACTGCCCCCTTGTGATAAGCACACGTTGTTATTGATATTGTAGCGTCAGACCCGACGACAAGTCAACAACATAACACAAACTTATCTGACAGCTGCTCTCACTTCTTCCTCTGCTCCTCCTCACTCAGTCACCTACACACAGACAGGACTCTGTCTTCCTCACACTCACCCCAGCCCCTCAGTTTCTCATCCCACCTGCCCGTACCATACACATTGACAGTCAGTCAGAAATCACAGAACTTAAACATCATAACAAGAACATTACTGCGGGGTCGCTACAATATTTTCAGTTGTGCAGTCAACTATTATTAATAATATTGTTTTGTATTGTTTTATTACTCAAAATGTTATGAGTTATTTTCCAAGAGGAAAGTATCACATAGCCTAATTTAAATTTAGCTGCACTGTAGTTCAGTGTTAAAGCAGTGTCATATTTTGTTATGTAGCCCTTGCTAAAGTAATGGGTGTATTTGCATTTTGTTAACAATATAATGTACAGATTCATAATTCATGTGAAGTTTATTGTGTATTGATGTGTTTAAAAATGCATAAATATGGTTAAAATACAAAGGTTAAAAAAGTTAAAAATCTACAAGAAGTATGTGTTAAAAATATAAGTTCATGTCATCTCATGTCGTGTCCTAAAAGAAAAAAGAGTAAGTTAAACTAAGACAGTGTTTAAGTGTAATTACGTTATTTACACAATATTATTTGTTTTGAGAGGTGTCGATCACAAAAGTCTTTGCTGTGATTGGCTTGTGCAGAGCTCGGAGACTCCGGCCAATCGTGTGAGCAGTCTGACGTGAGGGGGTGGGACTTAGACTGTGTTGTGGTTCCGGGAAGAAAGCAGGTAGAAGAAGAGAAAAAAAGGAAAAGAGGGAGAGACACGAGTTAGCCCAACCGTGTTGAAGTTCTGAGACTTTTTAGAGGCTGAAAGTTCTTGTTTTAAGGTGAACGGACTGTTACCGGATAATATAGACTTTTGTGCCCTGTCGAGAGGATCTGCGCCCTCCGGTGTGGACGAGAGCTGTCGGACGGAATCGTTAACGAGCGGACTGTGAGTTTCGGCTGCGCCTGCCGGCGAGTCGCCATTTCCCCCTCATCCCCCGTTTCCCCACGGACTGTCGGGAGCGCATGGACTGTTGTCGGGAGCCGTGAGTAACTGTTGATTTGCACGTGCCTTTTATTTTGCTTTCAGAGAGCGAAGCGGCCAGTGTGTTTTGGGCCTCAACGCACACGAGCAACGAAACAGGCCTGCAACGGGGTTTTGGGGTAGCTTTTCCCAGACTGTTGTGGACTGTGGTGTGTGCGTGTGAAAGTGTGTGTGTGGGTTCATTGCATTATTCGCTCGCTTTATGTTTCATGATATTTGGTGTGAATAACCAGTGATTGCCAGTATTTAAAGTGATCAAAACGGGTATCATTTCTGTTGAATATTAATTTTATTGTCACTGAACCCAAGTGATTATTTCATATTTTTTATTTTTCTATTTTGAACTAAAAAATCCTCTAACTAAAAAAGTATTTACATTTAAAGTGCTATTGTGTGTGTGGTTTTCATTTAGCCTACTCAATTCTTATTTTATTTATTAAGCATAACAAAAAGGGGAATATCATAAGTTTAACCCAGGCCCCGCCCCATAGGTACATGAGACGGGTGTTACACAAAATGGAGGCACCGCTGGGATATTCCCATGCTTAATCTTTTTCGTTTTTGCCAGTTAAAGGTGCATTTCGTTTTAAGTCTTTCACAGTTACACACCAGTAGTAGGTTAGAGTAATGACTACTCAGACAACTACTCAGATGACTAGTCAGACAGCTTCTCAGCCAGCACCTGAGCTTAGTAGCTGGTGCAGTGAGGCAGGCATAGACCCAAACCGGGCCTTTGTACTGCATGACGTTCCTGCTGACACTGACCATACAGCCATTGAAGAGACTGCTGAGACAGTGAAAGCTTTTGGAAAAGTGAAAGTAAGAGAGACAGTACTTGACATTAAGACCGGCAATAGTCTAGTACTTTGTGAATGTCGTCAAGATGTTCACCCAGACCGCATACCATCTCAACTTCAGACATTGGATGGAGGTCCTGCCTGGAAAATATCCCTCTTTGTTGAATCTGAGAGTCCGGCTGATGACTTCTTAGCCAAGCTTAACAAGCTATTGAAAGAGGAGGGAAAATCAGTTAATGATGTTCATGCCATGCTGTCTACAGATGTTCCACAGGGTAACTCACCTGAATCGATCATACGTGCAGTTGGAGATCTGTTAGAAAAAACTATGCGACCTACCAGTGAGAACAATGCATTTAGACGTCTTCGGACGTTCTCTGGTCATCTCCCCACACCAGCAGGTGAGGAGAGTGTTGAACACTGGCTCGAGCAGGCTCGCTTGATGATTGAAGAGTGTGACTGTTCTGCCAGAGAGAAGCGAAAGAGAATAGTAGAGAGTTTAAAGGGGCCTGCTCTGGAAATTATCCAGGCTGTGCGGCTAAATAATCCTGATGCTAGCCCTGAGTGTTATGTAGAAGCTGTAGAAAGTGCATTCGGAACTCCTGAGTCTGGTGAAGATTTGTATTTTGCTTTCAGGAGTCTCCACCAACAGCGAGGAGAAAAGCTGTCAGACTTCCTGAGAAGGTTGGAACGCTCACTGACCAAAGTGGTGCAAAGAGGAGGTCTTCCGAGTCACCGAGCTGATCGTGCACGCATCGACCAACTCATAAGGGGCGCTGCTGAGTCTGACATCATGCTTTTACAGCTGAGACTAAGAGAAAGGAAGGAGAAACCCCCTACCTTTCTGAAGCTCCTGAATGAGATCCGGGAGGAGGAAGAATATGAGACTGCACGACGTAAGTTAAACACAACAGTGAGACAAGTTAAAGTTGGTGAGGAGACAAAAACCAAATCAACAGAAGTTCAAGAGTTAAAAACAGAGATTAAAGAGCTACGCTCTCAGCTTAAAGAGCTAACACACCAGCGACAAGACGCACAAGCTGAGCTAACACAAAAACCAACCAAGAAAAGTACAGATACTGCAACAGAAAGTGAAGTCCAGCAGTTAAAGCAGCAAGTGCAACAGTTACAACACCAGTTAACTGTTATGTCTGTATCACATGGTGCAACCTCAGCAGATACAAAAAGGAAAGATGGGGGAGCTAGATACGGCAAAGCTTCGAAACCATACACTGTAAAAGATCCTGACAGTTTTTTCTGTTACCGGTGTGGCGAGAACGGCCATATCGCCACCCACTGCATAGCCCCAGAGAACACAGCCAAAGTAATCCAAAGACTGCTCGGAGCGCTGCGCAAGAGTAAGGAGGAGAAGGGGGCTTCAAGAGGATCTGCTGAGTCTAAAGGGGTTGGTTCAGTCAGGAAGAGCTCAGTGCACACACCTTCACTCAGTGGTTTGCCGGAAGGGCTGGTCGGTCCATCCATGATGGCCAATGTGACCATTGAAGGGCAGCCATGTAGAGCTCTTTTAGACAGTGGTTCTCGAGTCACCATCATTTTCGAGAGCTGGTACTCCCGTTACCTCCCCGATGTGCCCATCTTTCCACTCACAGACCTTGCCATATGGGGCCTGAGTGACTCTACTTACCCATACAAGGGGTATGTGGCCGTTGAGTTGGGGTTTCCCCCTAACACAGAGGGAGCGGAAGAGGCAGTCTCCATCTTGGCTCTAGTATGCCCCGACCCAAAGAGTCCAGACCCAGTTCCCGCCATTATTGGCACCAACTCAAAGAAACTGCATTCTTTGCTCACCCACTGTGGAGAGTTTAAAGGTAACGGTGAGGTTCATTCACTGAGGATAGATACTCTCACACCAGAACCCCTCTCATCACCTAGCGTCTTACCACTGGGCGTGGTTGGTCAGGTGAAGTGGCAAGGCCCCGGGTCTCTCACCATTCCCCCAGGGGGAGAGCGTTATGCTGTCTGTAAAGTGGAGCAGCAGCAGCCCTTGGGTAAAAGTATCCTGATGGTCGAGGTAGATGAAACAGCAAACCTCCCAGCTGGTGTACTGGTTCCACCTGTTGTACTGCCAGCGTCTGCGATGGATACCAATGGTTTCAAACTTCTGCTAAGAAATGAGTCCCAAAAGGAGACCACTGTCCCTACTGGCACAGTGCTGGCCCAAGTGTACCTGGTAGACACGGTCACTGAGTTAAAGAAGATCTCAGTCCAAGAGAAGTCTATTGACCCTGAGCTGTTTGACTTTGAGGATTCTCCCATACCTGAGGCGTGGAAAGCCAGGTTAGCCACAAAGCTGGCAGGGAGGGCCAATGTCTTCTCATTGGAGGAGTGGGACGTCGGTCTAGCAAAAGGCGTGACTCACCACATAAGACTGCGAGACACTAGGCCGTTTAGGGAGAGATCCCGCAGGATCGCCCCAGCTGACATTGAGGATGTTCGCCGCCATCTTCAGGAACTTTTGGCAGCGGGAATAATCAAAGAGTCGCGGAGTCCGTATGCATCTCCGATTGTCATAGTAAGAAAAAAGAGTGGCAAAGTGCGAATGTGCATTGATTATCGGCTGCTGAACTCCAGAACTGTTCCCGATCAGTATACTATGCCGCGCATAGATGATGTACTGGATTGTTTGACAGGGAGCAAATGGTTCTCTGTATTGGATTTGAGAAGTGGATATTACCAAGTGGAGATGTCAGAGGCAGATAAAGAAAAAACAGCTTTTATCTGTCCTCTTGGCTTCTTTCAGTTTGAGAGAATGCCTCAAGGTATCACTGGCGCTCCTGCGACCTTCCAAAGGTTAATGGAGAAAGCCGTCGGAGACATGAACCTGATACAAGTTCTCGTGTACCTTGATGATCTCATTGTTTTTGGTAGGACCCTAGAGGAGCACGAGGAGCGACTATTAAAGGTTCTGGATAGGCTAGAGGAATGTGGCCTCAAACTTTCCATTGACAAGTGTCAATTTTGCCAGCCCCAGGTGAAGTTTCTAGGGCACATTGTTTCGGCCTCTGGAGTTGCCACTGACCCCGAGAAAGTGAGGGCTGTGACCCACTGGAAGAAACCCACCGACTTGAAGTCCCTGAGATCCTTTCTAGGATTTTGTGGGTACTATCGGCGGTTCATTGAGAGCTATTCCTCCATCGTCCGCCCACTCACCGAACTGACCAAAGGTTATCCTCCTGCACAGAGGAGTAGGAAGGATGTCGTCAAAGGAAAGAAAGAGACTTACTTCCAAGTCTCTGAGCCTTTTGGTAGTCGTTGGACTCCAGCTTGCGATGAAGCCTTTCAGAACATTGTCTACAAACTCACACATGCACCGGTCTTGGCCTTTGCCGACCCGGCTAAACATTACATCTTGCATGTGGACGCAAGTCTAAACGGGCTGGGAGCTGTGCTTAATCAAGAGTATCCAGAGGGGATCCGCCCAGTCGCTTTTGCCAGTCGCAAGTTGAGTCAAGCCGAACGGAACTATCCAGTCCATCAGCTAGAATTTCTAGCTCTAAAATGGGCAGTCGTTGATAAGTTCCATGACTATTTGTATGGTGCGAAGTTTACGGTAAGAACAGACAATAATCCCCTTACCTACGTCTTGACGACGGCCAGGTTGAACGCGACAGGCCACCGGTGGTTAGCGGCGCTCTCCACCTACGACTTCAGCATCCGCTACAAGCCCGGCCGGGAAAATATTGATGCTGACTTATTGTCCAGGAGTCTGCAGGAGACAGGAGATGGGTGGGTGGATATACCTCCCTCTGGCATCAAAGCCCTGTGTCGTAGGATCACTACAGGTGGTTCCTACCAAGACACCACCAGATTCGTTGACCAGCTAGGTGTTTCGCCTGACGCCATTCCTGCTGTGTATGCTGGTCTTACTCAGATTGAAATGAGCCCACTGGAGCAGTTGAGCTTAAAGGAGCTCTCAGAAGCTCAAGACTCTGATCCGGTCATAGGTGTAGTGAAGCTTCAAGTTGAGCGGGGACAAGGTGCTCCAGCTCCTAAGCATCCTAACCCAGACGTGACCTTGCTGCAGAGAGAAAGTTCCAAACTTAAAGTAAAGCGTGGTCTTCTGTTCAGAGTCACCAAAAGACCCTCTGGGAGAGAAGTGAGTCAGCTTGTCTTACCTGATAAATATCGACAGATGGTGTTGAAATCAGTGCACGATGATGCTGGTCATCTCGGTACAGACCGAACCACAGAGCTCATTAAGGACCGGTTTTACTGGCCCAAAATGGCCTCTGAAATTGCGACATACATCCAGAACTGTGGAAGGTGCGTAGCTAGGAAAACTATCCCACAGAAAGCTGCCCCTTTACAGCAGATCACAAGTAGTGGCCCTCTAGATCTGGTCTGCATAGATTTTCTTTCCATTGAGCCAGACTCAAAAGGCATAGCTAACGTGCTAGTTGTCACTGATCATTACACCAGATATGCTCAAGCATTTCCCACAAAAGATCAGAAAGCACTTACTGTAGCCAAAGTCCTCTTTGAAAAGTTTTTCGTGCATTATGGGTTGCCTGCCCGCATCCACAGTGACCAGGGCCGAGATTTTGAGAGCAGACTCATAAAAGAGCTTTTGACCTTACTCGGCGTCCGCAAGTCCAGAACATCACCTTACCATCCTCAGGGTGATCCTCAGCCTGAGCGGTTTAACCGCACTCTTCTGGCAATGCTTGGCACGCTTGATCCAGCTCAGAAGCCGAAATGGAGCCAGCATATCAGTCAGCTAGTGCATGCTTACAACAGCACAAGAAATGATGCCACTGGGTACTCGCCCTACTTCCTTATGTTTGGAAGAGAGGCGCGGCTACCAGTTGATTTGTGTTTTGGCATTGGATCCGAGGAAGAGAAGGATTTGAAACATCATCAGTATGTGGCCAACATGAGAAAGGAGCTACGGAACGCTTACCAGCTAGCCGCTGATGCAGCTTCCAAGAACCATGAGCGGAACAAAAAACGGTATGATACAAGAGTTCGGAATCAGACCTTGGAGGAAGGAGACCGGGTATTGGTTCGCAATCTTGGCCTCACAGGAAAACACAAACTACAGGATCGCTGGAACTCCCTACCCTATGTAGTGGTCGCCAAGTTACCCAATCTTCCTGTGTATCGTGTAAAACCGGAGAGAGGAACTGGTGTAGTGAAAACATTACACAGAGACCACCTGCTACCCATTGGTTACCTGGTGAGAATGTCTGCTCCATCAGATCGGACAGTACAGCCCAAGAGACCGGTGACCAGGGCACAGCAAACTAGGTGTGAAAACAAAGATCAGACACAAAACACAAGACATGTAAGCCAAGATGATTATGACTCAGAGTCTGAAGAGGAACATGTCTACTTCTTACCTCCACTGACACTTCGTGCTCGTGTAGACTCTCAGAGCAATGAGGCTGAAAAAATGGATGCTCCGGACCTGCACGACAGACCCGTGAGAGATCATCTTGTTGGCAATGACTTACCTGAAGCGGAGGAACCAGCGGATGAACTTCCAGCAGCAGAGGAGCAAATGGAAGAAAGTCCACAGACACGCCGAGACTCTGTGGTGGACACAGAGCTAGACGAGGGAGACGTCCCTATCCCTAGCACCTCGGTTGTGGATGCTGACTCTCGCCGTGAGCCTACTGCAAAAAGGAAAGTGAAACCCGTCCTACGCCTCAGTTATGATGAACCTGGACAGCCGACTGACAGACCTGTGACTATTAGTTTTCGAGGCATGGTAATCCAGATTAGCTATGACCCAGACGCCATACAGATACATTAGGCAGAGTGTTGAACTACTGATTTGGGTCTGATGGGGACATCCAGACACGTAGATGGGGGAGGATGTAGCCCTTGCTAAAGTAATGGGTGTATTTGCATTTTGTTAACAATATAATGTACAGATTCATAATTCATGTGAAGTTTATTGTGTATTGATGTGTTTAAAAATGCATAAATATGGTTAAAATACAAAGGTTAAAAAAGTTAAAAATCTACAAGAAGTATGTGTTAAAAATATAAGTTCATGTCATCTCATGTCGTGTCCTAAAAGAAAAAAGAGTAAGTTAAACTAAGACAGTGTTTAAGTGTAATTACGTTATTTACACAATATTATTTGTTTTGAGAGGTGTCGATCACAAAAGTCTTTGCTGTGATTGGCTTGTGCAGAGCTCGGAGACTCCGGCCAATCGTGTGAGCAGTCTGACGTGAGGGGGTGGGACTTAGACTGTGTTGTGGTTCCGGGAAGAAAGCAGGTAGAAGAAGAGAAAAAAAGGAAAAGAGGGAGAGACACGAGTTAGCCCAACCGTGTTGAAGTTCTGAGACTTTTTAGAGGCTGAAAGTTCTTGTTTTAAGGTGAACGGACTGTTACCGGATAATATAGACTTTTGTGCCCTGTCGAGAGGATCTGCGCCCTCCGGTGTGGACGAGAGCTGTCGGACGGAATCGTTAACGAGCGGACTGTGAGTTTCGGCTGCGCCTGCCGGCGAGTCGCCATTTCCCCCTCATCCCCCGTTTCCCCACGGACTGTCGGGAGCGCATGGACTGTTGTCGGGAGCCGTGAGTAACTGTTGATTTGCACGTGCCTTTTATTTTGCTTTCAGAGAGCGAAGCGGCCAGTGTGTTTTGGGCCTCAACGCACACGAGCAACGAAACAGGCCTGCAACGGGGTTTTGGGGTAGCTTTTCCCAGACTGTTGTGGACTGTGGTGTGTGCGTGTGAAAGTGTGTGTGTGGGTTCATTGCATTATTCGCTCGCTTTATGTTTCATGATATTTGGTGTGAATAACCAGTGATTGCCAGTATTTAAAGTGATCAAAACGGGTATCATTTCTGTTGAATATTAATTTTATTGTCACTGAACCCAAGTGATTATTTCATATTTTTTATTTTTCTATTTTGAACTAAAAAATCCTCTAACTAAAAAAGTATTTACATTTAAAGTGCTATTGTGTGTGTGGTTTTCATTTAGCCTACTCAATTCTTATTTTATTTATTAAGCATAACAAAAAGGGGAATATCATAAGTTTAACCCAGGCCCCGCCCCATAGGTACATGAGACGGGTGTTACAGTTATGCTATGAGTTATACTATGGCTGTTCATAAGGCATGAAACTAAACAAATAATTATTAAAAAAAAAAAATTCTGGTACTCTTATTTGTGTATTTCTGCTTGATACTGAATCGATATCGAAGCATTTCAATCAATATCGAATCAAAATCGAATCGAATCGTGACCTAATGAATCGAAATCGAATCGAATCGTGAGATTCTCAACAATACCCAGCCCTAGAGTGGACAGAGAGCTGGACGGACGAAGGGACAGAATGACATTTGATCCGATGCATACAATGACAGCATTCATCTCTCTCGCGCTCTGTTTAGATAAATAAACACAAATCGCTACAGGGCCCAACTCGTCATATAGTGACGAACAGGCAGCAGCTGCAGCGACAATCACACACCTGTAATATGTGTGTGTGTGTGTGTGTGCCGCCCATGATCGAGTGGATTAATAGAGAGCTCAGGTGGGACACACGGATCTAAACGCTCTGACCACTGACCAGAGGGATCAAAGACGGGTGAAGGCAGCGGTGACGTGTCTCAGTCCGGGATCGGGACTGAGAGACGCAGCTGAGCAGCCAGGTGAGAGGAGAGGAAAGCAGAGGAGAGGAGAGGAGAGGAGAGGAGCGCACTGCAGGACAGACGTGCCCCGTGCGTAACGGCGCGTAAAAGACTTTTAACACGGCTGAAAAACTATTACAGAATTACCCAGACGTGAGGAAATGCAGAGATGTAAGATCACGGGGCTCTGACAGGTATCAAATCAATAAACGCATAAGTTTTGGCAAAGTTGTATCAGTTAGTACATGGTTTTCAGACGTGGTGAATAAAGACGCAAAAACAGCCACCGCAATCTCTTCCTGGTTTGGTAAATCACATTGCATGCGCTAAATAAATCAATTTGCATCTACTCCTCCCAGTATTCTGCACGTTCTGGCTGAAACGCCCATATTTACATATTCATCAAGGCAAACACGCTAAATGGATCGCACGTGCTATTCTGCCCGTGTGAGGGACGCAATCCTCGGTGCGTCCGGTTAGTAGATCAGGTTCCACATGTGTTTGCGCGTGCAATCACGTTTGCACACGTTTTAATACACGCAAACCTTTAGTAAATCCGGCCCTAAGTAAATACGTCTTAAAGGTCACATTAACGCGTTGCTGAGCGTAATGGCCTTGGTTGGTATAATTGCTTGATATTAGAATCAGTTTGAAGCACTGTGGTAATTTCTTAGTGCATAAACTCATTTATATTGTCTCATTTGTAACTACATTATCTGTGCAACTGAATGAATGGATGAATGAAGTGGTGAGTCACAAGGAGATGTGACTGATTCATATTTTTTGATGGAAAATGCCACTACAATATCACTGTCACATTCAGCTGCTAGAATGATCTATCTAGAATGATCTGTCTGTCCGTCCGTCCGTCCGTCCGTCCTTCCATCCATCCATCCATCCATCCCTCCCTCCATCCATCCATCCATCCATCCATCCATCAAAAAAACGAGCTCCGAGTTGTAAAAAATGAATTGAACGGCGTCAAACTCGGAAATTACAGGTCGGAAACTCTGGTATCATATCAGATCTCCGACTTTCCGACTTGACGTCACGACAACATCAAAACATGGCGGCCCTCGTCTTAAACGGTTAGAATTTAGACATTTTAAGTTCTTAAGTATTTTTTTTTTTTTTTTTTGGCTTTTTGGCCTTTTATTTGATAGCACAGTGAGATAGACAGGAAAGGGGGAGGCAGAGAGAGGGGGAATGACATGCAGGAAAGGTCTGCCCGATGCGGGACTCGAACCGGGGACGTCTGCGTTGAGGACTGTAGCCTCTACATGGGGCGCTTTAACCACTGCGCCACGCACCGCCCCCATTTTAAGTTCTTTGTTGAGGTTTGAATGCATATTTTTGTGAATTATTGCAGTAGCCTATATGAAATACGTTTATATTAAGCTGTGATTGTTGTATGGTGTGAAATTGCGGTCCTGGTATGTGACGGAAATAACGTTTAACTGTTATCAAGGCTATAACATTATATGTGCACTCATCTGCGGCGTCTCCTCACCTCCAAAATAAACATAATTTACTGCTGCATTTATTTTTCGTATCCAGCTATGAGCCACAATACGCCAAACTTCCTTCAGGTATCTATGTTTTTTTTCTTCCGAGTTCCTGCAGCGTGAACGCAATGATGTCGGAAGTCGGAAATGTCCGAGTTGGGAATTCCGACCTCTGAGTTGTTATGAACGCAGCATTAGACATAAAAATATATATATATATATCTAATGTAAAATAGAAAACTATATCTAATGTATAAATAGGTGAGACACTGACAAGCAAAAAAAAAAGAAAACAGTAGTGACAACTTAAATGGCTTTACAAATGACTTACTGTAATATACTCTATCCAAGTGCACCAAATACAACATGCAAAAAGTGCATCAGTATTGAGGGGGAAATGCATCTCTTCTTGTCTGTGAAGTAGACGTCTATTCAAGACATGGCAATGGTTCTGTCCACCAGCCCATTGGCTATGCTGCTTGTCCATGCATGGTTGCTGACTGATGACTGGTGACCTGTCCGGGGTGTAGCCACCCTCACTCTATCACAGGGCTGATACATAGAGACAAACATATATGATAATAACCCATCTGAGAAATGAGATTGGGTTGGATTTTATATTACATGTTACATTTTATGTTAAGTCATGTTGTCCATTGGTCATACTTGTAGGAACAGGAGGGGAAAATGCAGAGGAGAGATAATTCTGCTACACTGGTTTGCACCAGACGTCACACAGATTTCACATACACAAGTGAACAGATGCATGACATGTCAGAAAAATATCCTTCACCCAAGATGCAGCGCAACCATGAGGCAAGAGAATAAAAGCAGAGGACTGATTCTGCTTGTGAACATGTGGTGTAAGCCTGGTCATGTCACAGTGAAGGAGGAGATCTGCTGTCAGAATACTGAACTCTATTAGTCAGTCTTAGACCTTACAATGTACTGATCTATCTATCTATCTATCTATCTATCTATCTATCTATCTATCTATCTATCTATCTATCTATCTATCTATCTATCTATCTATCTATCATTTCCCAGAAAGCACTTAAGCCTGCCACACACATAAAGATTTTATAAATCTCAACCGATTTATTATCTGTGAGAGACCCCACACATGAAGATAAAAAATCTGTGATTGAACAGTTTTGATCGTATTGTGTGTGGTGTGCTGCGATATTCCAAACACAACACACCACACACATTAAGATTTTTCAGAATCTTGACCCTCTGGTCAGAAAACAATCCGGCATCAGCAGCGATACCAGGGGTGTCGTTGTAGCTACTCTTTCGGGTCTATTTCCGGAATGGACAATGAGGGCGACGTAATTTTTTTAATGAAAGCGGGACACTTCAGCCTTTACAACGATCCCATCTGTGTGTGTCTGTGTGTCTGTGGCTCCGGACACCGAGCAGTCAAGCGGCTGTCCAATAGGGAGCCGTGCGCTGTCACATGACGGGCTGTGAGCGGCGGTCACATGATCGTTTAAACATGGCTGCTGTATTGCTGGCTGTTGCCGGCTACGAGCGCTACTGTCTTTGCTATCGGCTATCAGGAAACCTCCTGTGTATGCGTGAATGTCTGTGTGAACTTATGTAACACCAGGGCTGCACCGTGGCTCTCTGTGAGGTTGCCGGTGCTGTGTGGAGAAGTGGCTTGTTGCCGCGAGCAGCACGCAGAGCTCGGTGAGCAGAGCTCAGCAAGCAGAGCGCTGCAAGCAGGCACTTCTCCGCACAACACCGGCTCTCCACACACAAGATGACTTTTGATTGAAACGGCCACCGAAGTCGGCCCCGATAATCGTAAATATTGAACATGTTTAATACTTACGATTATCGGCGCCGAACGTTTTCCGAGCCGATTGTCGGGGGAATTTTGACTCTTAACACACCACACACTACAAGAGAATCTTATAAGATAATCTTAAGACCTTAAGATAATCGGGCGGTGTCTGTCCGTGGTCGGAAGGGGGAAAATCGGGGCAAAATCAGCCCGATTATCTTTATGTGTGTGGCAGGCTTAAGCCTCTGTCGGGTATCCACAACAGTGTATTTCCTCAAAAAGAGACTGTGGCCTTTATTTACCTTTTCCACAGGCTTTTAGTATTATGATTGGCACAAAATTACATCCTTGTGAACAAGCAAAATCCCAAACAAAAAAGACATCCCATTATGATGAAAAATAAAAAATGTGGCAGTTATGAAAATAGGGGCTATGTAAGACTATAATTTCTCATCCTGTTATGTAATCTTGTTGTTGTCCATTTTCTACATCACATCCATTGCAATGCCCTGGGGGTAACATCTCCTTGCATGGTGCACCAACCCCTGCAGTGATCACCTGTGATTCAACGGCAACATGTGATCCTGTGACCTGTGATCATGTACTTTCCACCTCCAGGATGAAAAGAAGTCCTCTTTTGGATTCAGGAAGTACGGTTGAAGGAACTCCATTTTCATCCTTTGAAGTCCAGGAAACTATTTTTTAATAACACTGGCTCTGCAAAAACTGATATTATCACACACAATTACGTAATTTGTCAAATCTGGCCTAACTAAATATCTCTAATGTTCTGATATTAGATCTCTGTAAAGTGCATCTGGGGCCCAAATGTGTGGAATAGTATGTGTCCTCCCTCACACCAGTCTCAGAAATGATAGCACACATTGTGAAATTGCCCCAACTCTTGTGTCCACTGACATTGTCGCCACGGCTCCTGCATTTGGACGGACAAAAGCTTGCTTCCTCTACAAAAAGAAAAGTATGGGGTGGTTCATGTCCCTGCAGATCCATTGTTATCTTTATAGAAAGACAGAAAAAAAAACTTTTTTCACAGTCTATTCTAAAACTAGAAAGAAGTAGATATGGGGCGGCGTTTAGCTCACTTGCTCCATGTTGAGGCTTCAGTCCTCACTGCAGGTGGCCCCGGTTCGAATCCTCAGGCAGCCCTTTCCTGCATGTCATTCCCCCTCTCTGCCTCTCCATTTCCTGTCTCTCTCTCCACTGTGCTATCGATTAAAAGCAATAAAAAGGGTTACATGCTGTCATTCCAACATCCCACCCTTTAGTCATACCGCTATTCCGACATGCGAATGTCCCACCATTCCGACAAGGCTTTCTATGTGTGCGTTACTCAACAGGCTCCTCCCTTCTTTAAGACATGCTGATAGAGGAATACCCACATGGTTGTGCGTATTTACGCAGCAGAGTGCAGACAGGGACTAGTCTGCCTGTCTAGCCTCTACCTGCTCTTTTTACTAAACTTAACCAACTCCTTTCTTCATTGCCTAAGACCAACCAGTGCAACATCTTTTGGGGAAATAAATACGCTACTAAAGGAATTGTGGGAAAGGCAGGATGTTTACAAAAATTTAACCAGCACTAAGTAACTTTTCAACCTTCATAAAATATTTTCATAACTATTGTGATGATACATCGACTTACAACAAGTTGAAGGACACCTCTGTCATGGCCTGAGGGGGTCTGTATCATTATGGTCTGTATCTCTTTCTCTGGCACTAAGCAGCTTTGAGGAGCATGGTAGGAACCCGGCTCTCACTGAAGTTTCACTTTCACTTTTGCGAGTCACAACAAGGAGGGAACAGGCAAAACGGCACGTTAGCAATGGATTATGTTTGTGTTTTCACTTGACTTGAGTCTTCCTTCAGGCAAAACACTACCGCTTTGGTCCACAGGCGCCGCCAAACTCAACCAAAACTGAAAGTTCTTTAGTACTGCTTTAAAAAAAAAAAAATACAGTCATTCCGACCATAGGAGGCAAAAATTGTTGGAATGGTGGGATGTTTGATAGAAAACTAAGTGTTGCCATTTAGACAATTAGAGCCCTATGTCAGACTGGTGGGATGTCAGAATGGCGGTTGCCCCCCATAAAAAGCCCCCCCAAAAAGAAAAGGTGGATGTTTTGTTTTTAGCGTATTATATCGGCTAACTTCAAAGGGTAAAACCCTAATTCTAGCACTGTAAAACTCCCAGTAATAGTAATACACCATGTGCACACCTATGGTTTACCTAACATACTGATATTGTACCTTCACCGTTCCTCTCCAAGAGTTGATTAATGCTAATGTGATTCCTTTTAGAAACTCTGTCTGTAGTGGAAAGGCTAACAGAACTCTGCTCATGCTCATGTTCATGGGGTTGAAAGGCAAAACTAGGTAATATACTACCAAACAAATAGACCCACACGGTTCCATTCCGAACGTTTACTTTAATGTGTCGGAATGCCGGCCCTTAGTTATTTATGGAAAAGGGGTGCCATTCCGAACCTGAAAAAAGTCCACTGTTGAAAGGTTTAAGGCACTGGGTACACACATTACAGTGAATGCTTTCGTAGCACAGTGGTTAGAGCATCCACCTCTGGTAAAAGAGATCAGGATTCGACTCTCGGAGGAGCTTCATATTAGCAGAGACTTTCTTGGCCTCTACCTGATCTTTTTACTAAACTTAACCAACTCCTTTCTACATTGCCTAAACCCAACCAAAGCACAGAGCAAGGGCATTATTTTTCAGCAGGAGCACCACGGCTGCATCAGACTCGCACCTGGGTTAAACTTTGGAGGGGGAGGGGGAGGGGGAGGGGGGCTGTCCCCGCGGCGCGATCGTGTCAAGCCGGGCAGGAAGTCAAACCACGAGAGAATCCAGTCAATTTTCAAAATAAAACACATTCGGAACAGAGGCCCCTCGGAAGGAATTTTTGGACTGGCAGACCGTCGGAATGACGGTCCTTCGGAATGGGGGTCGCCCCCTGACCCAAACAATGTTTACCATTCCTTAGTCAATAAGTCAATTCAAATAAAAGAGGAGCCCATGATCACAATCATAGTCATATAGTAAAAATAAACAAGATATACAGAAAATTGAGCAGCAGCAGGACAGGCCAGGCCTCTGTATCAGAGACTCTCATTGGGAAACATTGGTTCCCCAGTTTAAATATAAAAACTGACACATCTCTTTCACACTGTCGTCGAGTATAACACTAAATATAATGTGTTATTTGGAAGAGTATATATTTACAAACCTCGGGAGGTTAGCAGATAGGTGGCATGTTTTTGCAAATTAGCCCTGAAGAAAAAAAAACCATCTGAGACATCTGAGAATAATTACTGTTGCAGATACAAATCAGGTGTTGGTCTGATATATATTTATCCAAATTATTGGATAAATATACTGTATAAGGAATGTAAATACAAATAACAGAAACTGACTCCATATCCCACCCCATGCATACACAGATATGCATATAGGTGAATTCTATTAGTGTGTCTTCAGATGTACATGTGTGTAGAGGCCGCAGCACAGTGGCCAGCCTGAGGCCATATTGCCCCTGCAACATATTACCCCCCAACAGGTCACCTTCCTCAGAAAACAGATAAAACATAAACAAAAAATAAATAAAATTATCTAAGGGAGTTTCTGCCGACCTGCACCACTGACTGTGTTTGTTTCTATTGTGTATGTGGTGTGTGTGTGTGTTTTCAGCTGGAAGGCAGGCACATCCATACACATAGTGTTATTTTCCTCCACACTCACCACACAGGTCAAATGGATCTAATAAATCATAACTAAAAGGAATGAATTGGGTGTTTTTTTTTTCCTCACCGGGCTTTTGTCTGGTTTATTTAGGTGTATGAAGTAAGGAAGATAAGGAAGCCATCAGTCTCCCTATCCCTCCTGCACAGCTCAATTTGTTGGCAATGAAACAGAAAAAAAAGGGAATGAGGAGAGAGAAAGAGCAGAGCGGCGACAAAGAAGTGGATGGCAAAGTGGTTTTGTCCGTCTCTTCTTTTTCTGGCGACAGCATATAAGCGCATCCCATGCATTCAGCTAACGTTGTCAGTTCAATCCCCACCTCAGCAGGACACATCTCAAAGGTAAAAGCAAGTGAATCTTACTTCACCCTCATTACCACTACTTTGTTTCACTTTAACCTTTGTCTTGTGTTAGCTTTCTGCTACCATCTCTTGTGTTATGGTCTTCAATCAGCTATAGAACTTTTTTTTTCTCACCCAGTTTGTTTTTCTTCTCTTGGTTACATTGTTAGGGTTCCTTATCCATGAAAATGTCAGATTTAATATTTTTTGGTATGGGCCCCTGGGCCTTTTTTGTCAGAATACCCCTTGAGTTCAATTTAACCTTCCTCTTGTCAGCTTTCTGCTACCTTCTTGTGTCTTAAACAGCTGTAAAACACACTAAAAACAGTTATTAATCATTCCATTTGTTTCTTTTGGTTACATTGTTAGGCTTCCTTAAGGTTGATTTTGCACGTATGATTTCAGAAGATTTAACCTCAGAATTCTGACTTGTTTTCTCAAAAAAAGAAAGAAATCTCGGAATTCTGTCATAATTTTAACCTGAGCATTTTAGAATTTTGTGAAAAAATATTCTGTTTAATAGAGGTTCCTGACAAAGTCAAAAAGCCTTGATGCAAAAAAACAAAACAATTAATCTATTTTGCATGCATTAAAAACCTAAAAACAGGCCAGTAGCGACTCTAAAACAAGAGGAAGGTTAACAGAGGTGATACACAGTAGTCTTCCTCAACACATCTAAAAGACAAGACTCCCCAGAGAGGAATGCTGAGTAATAACTAGTGTTGGGCAGTAACACATAAAGAAATATAAACTTAAGAACTGCTTTGTATACATCTCACTCAAATGTTACATCCGTAGTTCAAACTGGAGAATCTAGAGACAAATGGTGAGTTGATAAGTGACTTCTTGTGACCCCCTGGTGTCACCAACACAAGCAGATGGTTCATTCTGTAGTGTGATGCAAGCTAGCTACAGCAGCAGGCAGTTTGAAGAATAAAAACACAATGTGAACACAAATTTATAAGGAACAACTCCTGCTTCCTTTGAATCCCTCTGCAGCAACATGTATCACACTGTCTCCTCTCAATGGAGAAAACAGAACGACTACCAGACACATTTGAGATATACATATATATTGCAGCCATGCTTATTGCTAAGTTGAGGTGTGAAAAGAGTTGTGTAATTGTAGCACTCACATTTTCCGGCTTCTATTGATCTAGTTAAATTTGCACTCTTCTCAGTAACAAAGACTGACTGACAGCAACTCAAGGAAGCGCATCCAGGCAACTAACTGCCTGACACCATCACTCTTTCCTTTCTGCTCGACAACAACATGTAAAATGTCCCTTTATCTTCCTTTGGTTGAGACATTTCCGACAGCTCAATTGACCAATGAAGCTCAGAAACCACAAGTGTTCTCAAGTTTGTCGTTTGGAAAGTAAAACAAATATCAAAACACAAGGTGGTAAAACATGGCTGGTTTACACATTAGAATTAATACCCATGAATCCCAACAATGTGTATGTTTAACATCCAATACAACCCAATTTATTAAAGGTCCAATATTTTATAATGTGAGATGTCCATGTTTTCTTTGATTATACTTTGTCTTGGTGTCAGCTTTCTGCTACCATCTTTTTAGTTTTTAAATCAGCTGTAAAATACACTAAAAATATTTGTTTTCATCCAGTTTGTTCTTCTTGTCTTGGTTACATTGTTAGGCTTCATTATCTATGAAAATATTGGTTTTAATATTTTTTGGTGCGGGCCCCTGGGCCTTTTTTGTCATACCCCTTGACTTCAATTGAACCTCCCTCTTGTCAGCTTTCTGCTACCATGGTGTTAGGGTCAGTTTTGACCTGAGTCTTCAATCAGCTGTAAAACACACTAAAACAATTATCATCCCATTTGTTTCTCATCTCTTGGTTACATTGTTGGGCTTCCTTATCCATGAAAAGGTTGGTTTTGTACTTATGATTTCAGTTTTAACTCAATTATTGTTATAATATCGTCATAATTGGGTCAATTGACCCTAACAACACAAATGTCTTAATTTTAACAAGAACATTTTAGAATTTTGTGGGGAGAAAAAAAAGTACCAAAGTATCAGTCTGTAGAGAAAGCACACAGCCTGTATTCAGAGACTTTTTTACTTTTACTTTATCCCAATTACGCCAGGACCATCTTCACCTGATGATTATGCTGTACATGTTATCTTGTAGGGTAATGTTAAGAAGTTTATTATTTGAGATGGTCTTGGGCCAGAATATATGTAGGATTTTGCTCAGGCATGATGTGTAGCATCGACAATTCACAGCTTTGGTAGATCCTGAGATTTATTTTAGTTTTGTATTGGCTTTTACAGTATTGAGAGACTGAGCCTTAAAACCAGCCGTCAAGACTTCTGTGACTTTGTGATGTCACAACAAAGCAGTCACTACAGCTCTCAGCCATCCCCCCAAACCCTGGCCCTTAATGAGTCAATCCAAGTTAAAGCAGAAGTAAGTGATATATTTGTGTTAATATAAGTCTTAAATAGTTATATCTTCCGACAGCAATCACTTACATAGAGTGTTTGGTCTGAAACACGGGTCTGTCAGTCACTCTGCTCTGCTCTGAGCCCAGGAGAAAACATTTATCGTATCCTACAGTTTTTATCCAATGAGGAGAGAGAACGGCATGCAGGGCTGTGTGTGCAGCCAAGGGACGCCGTGAATGTGGTGATGTAGGGACGAGGACTGTTATGGTGCGTTAAAGGCAACTCGTAACTCGTGTTTTTCCGACCTGTGAAGTCGTAGGACCAGTTCGATCTGGCTCTCAGGCATACAAAAACTTTTTAGGTGAAGAAAGTGCGTTTTGTATTTATTTAATTTTTTTTTATACACACACACACACACACATTTATACAATGAACAGACAAACAACCATCAAAAAATGATATACATAAGAAAGTGGGCGTGATCTGACCTATGACCCCGCACGTGACGCATATTTGTCCAACACGCAGTCACGCACCAGAGCAGCTCGGCACGCGCAGCGGTGGTAGCCTAGATACGAAAATACACAAATACACACATCGTAACGACAATCCATCGATCCACTGATTGATTCTGAAAGGCTTCATTTAAAACAAATGTACAGGACGGAAGGAAGCAACACAGTGGGGAAGTGACCGCAATTTACAATTTGATAAAAGCCTTTTAGCCATATCAGCATGGTGGGGTCCGCCCGCTATTCCGACATGTCTCTATTTAGACATCCCGCTATTAGACGACATCCCTCTATCTAGACATGCCGGTAGTCCGACACTTTTTGATACCGCTATTCCGATTTTTTTTTTTTTTTTTTTTTTACAGCTGCGATACCCAGGCGCGTCTCTCTCTCTTTTCTTTTCAGCATGCCTGTCACCGGTTTGATGAGGGAGTGATGTTCTTAATTTCAACAACTCAACTATCAAGTCGCAAACAAAACTAACACACATGATAAACAAACAGAACTATGCTGCAGTTTGTTTGTCAAGTTAACCTGTCACCTTCAGCACCACGGACAGCGGAGAGCTGCGTCTGTGAGCGTCTGGGCTCTGGGCTCAGGGCCTGGGGCCTCATTTATCAAAACTGTAAATAAGCAGTGTAAAACTGCTGCTACTAAATGTTTTGCTTAGGCCTACGGAGAAAAGACACCCAAAATATTTACACCTTTTTCAGATCTATCAAACTGTGCATGCACAACTCTCCGCAATTTCTCTTTGATAAATCAAACTGGTTACAAGAATGGTGTGCAGTTGTGCACGTGAACACACCTCTGCCCCGGGAATGCCTAGACACAATGGTCAGCACGTGCATATTAATTAGCCATGTGCGCTCTGTGGAGCAGCAACAAAGTTATTCTCTCTTCAGCTGACTTCAGTGACAGAATAATAACAGTCTCAGTAGCTGCAGATCAGGGGTGCTGCTGCCGGTGTGTTTTTAAACTTGGAGGGTTTGTTTTTTCTTCTCTCTTATAGGCCTATGTATTTGTGTATGAGAAACAGTGTCTCAGATGAAGAAAAAAAATCAGGACAGGTCTGACTATAATGTAGCCTAATCAATCAATGTCGGAAAAGCGGAATGTTTGAAAAATAGTAAAGTGCCCCTACTCCGACAATGAAAAAAAGAATCTCGGAATAGTGGGACGCTTGAAAAATAAAATTAGAAGTCAATGTCGAAATAGCGGCATGTCGGAATAGCAGCATGTAACCACATATGGTGACCACGCGGTTTTGTATTAGTGTCCGCATGTTTAGTGATTATTGATATTCACAGGAGCGTCTGAGTGGTCAGCGCATGGTCAGCGTCGAGAACTTGACGTGCTAGCAACAGTAACTAGGGAGGGCAGGGATTTCTGAAAAATGTCCGGTTTTCCTGTCCACACGTGAAGCTGAAACCGGAGTTTTCGAAAAAGTTCACCCTGGACTCCGGTTACAAAAAACTCCGGTTTCAGGAGCCCAGTTCTGCGGTTACATGTGGACGAAAGGCCAAACCGTGTAGAGAAACACATGGTTTCAAAAATACCCGGGTTCGTATGGACGGGGCCTTAATTTGCAAAAGCAGATAACTCCGTTTTAAAAAAATTCTAGAATCTTCATTTTTTATGTTTTATTTACATAAGGTGATATCAGTCAAACCAAAGTTGAGTGACTTTGAGATGTAACAAAACAGTCATATCTCAAAAAAATAAAGTTTTATTGAAAACAACACTATGCAAAGAATAATTACAAAGCCTCAGCTCTTTTTTTTTCAAAATGGCACTTATCTACTTTTGCAAATGAACTCTTCTATACATCTCTTATTCATACTTTTTTTTATTGTTATGAAACACTATCTTGTAAAGTCAATGTTGTGATCACATATTGCCTGCTTAAATTGATTTTCTATGCAGAATTAAAATTTTGATTTGGCACTTTTCTCTCACTCTGGTTGCGAGACGGCTTTTCAGCAACGTTCAGTAATGGGCCAGATCACAGCTGAATCAGGGGACATTTGGACGTCATTTCCAGGATGCGGCCACAAGACGTCCTCTCGACGACATAAACTGGACGGGTATGTGGTCGGCTTAGGGTCATTAACAAGCCGTCGATTTGACGTCTTGGTTAGGACGTCCTGGTTATGACGTCGAAAACATCGCCTATTTAACCTAGTCCGGAACGTCACCGAATGACGTCAAGATGACGTCAACCTGACGTCATTTGGCTTGCTGGGTAAGTACAGCATAGGTAGTCCAAAAAAATATGCTGTAACAACACAACTAGCTGTGTTTACAGTAGTGTTACCAAACCGTATCCAGTAGACAGAGAAGCATCTATAGCTAAGCTCTGACTTAAAACTGCTGCCTGCTGGTGCTGGAGAGAAAAGGCTGAACGAAGCAGCCTTTACAGTACATGCCATTGAATCAAAGCAGGGAGCTGAAAGAAATGATTAAGGCCCATAAGGCTTAAGAGAACTGCAAGGCTTCTGATAATCATCTGTGGCTCTGTCACCAGCAGAAACCTTTCTCACGTCTGTATGAACGACTAAACCAAAGAAATATAATGTCACACATCTGCAAAGGTCATTAGGGAATTCACACTAAAACGATTATCTTTCTTTCTTCAAGTTGCTATAAATATTTTGCAACTTCACTGCAACAGTATTCATGTCTTCATTACAACCTGATCATAGGTTAGAAATGAAAAGTCTTACTTATTTCATGTAATATAATTCATAATGAGACAATTAAATAAAACCTCATTATAATGCTTTTAATCAGTAACACAATCAGAATCAGTAACATCATGACTTACCAACACATATTCTACTGTCCAATATCTTTGATCCTTTTCTACTGATTGTTACACTCTTTATATGTTAATTCACCTGTTAGCTTTGTGGCTTATCCCTAGAGGGCCACGGGACCAGGATATCAGAGTTTTGTGCATTTATACACATATACTTGATCTTTTCAATGTGGCTCTCTATTGCTTTGATGCCTTTGTCTTAAAAAACTCATTTAAAAGCCTGTCCTCTTTGTCATCATCTATTGTCCTCCTGTTCTTACCTTTTTTATCTTCAGTCGTTGTAATTGCTGGTGACTTAAACATCCACGTAGATGTTGTCACCCGACATGTATCAGGCCCTGCTCATTTATTATCTTTGGTTTTAAGAGACATTCTTATCACTGATCATCTCTGACTTCTTCTTTAGCTTTGTGCTCGGTGTGAACAGGCTTCCTCATTAGCGGGAATTTTGTGCTCACACCTTTAATGACATGAGTGCCTCAAGATATTGCTCATTATCTGCGGAGTCTGGCGAATCTTTAGACTTGCTTTCAAACACTAATGACTTAGTTAACTGCTTCAATGATATGTGCTTTACATAACGATGCTCCTCGAAAATGTTTATCTAAATCCAATTCATCCACTCCATCACCTTGGAATCGCTGAGAGAATCATGGAAAAGGGAGCGAAGCGGATTGCGAGACAGTGGAGGAAATCAAAGCTCTCAGTGCACTATGAGCATATGAAATTTTTATTACAATCTTACAACAGTGGAATTACAGATGCAAAAAGCTTTTTTTTTTTTTTTTTTCTGGCGTTCATCACCTCAAAGCAGCACCAAGCCTAGTTTCATATTTTGGACCATTGATCAGTTAGTCAGCACTTTTTTCTCTCAAGTGTCCCAATTCATTAAAAAGCAGATCTTTAACCTTCTTACGATTGTGAATCAGTGAATTCTCCTCCCCACTTCTATGTTTAACTTGGTTTGTCCTTTTGAAGAGATGTGATATATACCTGTTGTTTTCTTTGTTATTTCAGTGGCTTCAGATGCTGTTTCCCATACTTGCCAACACTCCCGATTTACGCGGGAGACTCCCGACTTTTAACCCTATTTCCCGCGATGCTCCCGGTTAGTAATTTCTCCCGCTAATCTCCCGATTTTACAGTGAAGGAAACAAGTGAGATTGTGGGGGATAATTGTTGCCGTATCTGGCAACCCTGGCCTGCCTGCACGTATGAGGCCAGCCGGTGACATGTCACTGACTGGAGTCAGTGATACCAGTAGCGTTGATAGTGCGGTTGCCTGCCGCTGTCGACGTCGGCACGAGCGGACACGCTGGTCCGAGCGGATGCGGCGGCGCACATTCGTTTTTTTTTTTTCCCGTACTCCCCCTCCGTGCATGTCCGCGATGCACCGCTCCACAGACGTGCCCCCCCGCACAGCAGAGGAAACGGGCCCTTGAATGGCTGATCCAGACCCCTAGATTTAAAATACGAGTTTAGTTTTTGCCCACCAGCCACTGCCCCCCACCAGACCAGCTCTGAGTTCATGTTAAGTGTCACTCCAGCCATTTGTTTATTTGTTTATTTGTTAGGATCCCCATTAGCTGCGCTCTAGAACGCCGCTAGTCTTCCTGGGGTCCACAGTTAAAACCAATACATTTAAACATAAATCTGCAATCACAACATAAAGACAAGTCAACAAAATCTTACATTAATTCTGTACCATCAGATTATCATCCACATCAAAGAACCTGTGTAAGACAACTCCGATGTACAGCAGTTATAAAATAAAATAAAATAAAAAGAATAAAATAAGAGGGTAAAACAAATGAAGATGACAACAAGAGATTCTATTACGCTACATAAGACCCTTTATGTGTATGTGTGTGTGCATGTGTATGTGTGCGTATGTTATTTTACAGATATGAAATTCCAAGATATTTTTTTATTTGCTTTTTGAATGTTAGTTTGTGTGTGAGTTTAGTTATTGGCAGTGGTAAGGAGTTCCATGATTTCATTGATCTGTATTCTATTGTGTGCTTCAGAAAGTTGGTGTTTGGTTTAGGAAGCGTGAAGCGGCCTTGTGTTGCCTGTCTGGTGGCGTATGTATATGAATCATGATTGTGTTTTAACTGATTGTATTGATATAAAGGTGTTTTAAACTGTAATGTTTTCCATATTGAGAGAAGTAATGCAGCATTGACTCTGTCCTCTACTTTTAACCATTGTAGACAGGAATGCATGTTGTTGATACTGTTACTGTTACTGTATGGGCATTGCAGAGCAAGGCGTGCTGCTCCGTCATTCTTGCCTTCAGTCAGTAGCTACTACCTAAATGTGCTTCTTTTTTTCTTTTTTCTTTTTTTTTTTTTAGTCTGTTCCCTTTATGTTCTCAGAGTACACTAGAATGCTTCATTTATGTGTTAAAAATTACATTTTTTTGTGGGGGGGAATGCCCCCAGACCCCCCAACAGGGGTCTAGTGACTCAACTTTTTCACCCCTTCTGACTTTACTGACAGATTCTATGCATCTTCAGGTAGGCTTACTGGACAGGGCCACCTTTGGTCAGCCTTCTGGTTTTCATTTCAACAATTACAACTGCTTTTTTTTCCCATTGTCCTGATTGGTAAACAGAATCATTTATTGAATAGGCTATCAAAGAAACAGTTTCAGAACAAGTTTCCTTCAGGTTTAAAATACAAGGCAAGAAATGATGGCAATTTATAGCCACACCTGGCGAATGAACCCTGATACACTGATGAAAAAAAATCTCCCTATTTTTCACAACCCAATGTTGGCAAGTATGGCTGTTTCCCCATGTCTGCTGTCAATCACACCGTTGTTCATCTTCTGGATGTATTAGAACTGTAGAATGATTTCAAAGTTTCCATTTACAATCCACTCATCCATCTATCCATTGGCTGGAGCCAATGTGGGGTACACCCTGGACAGGACACCAGTCCATCAGTGGACTTTCATTCACCAAAGAGACTCAAATCAGTTGTTGTCTTAATCAGGAATGTTATATTTGAAAATGTTCATTTCATAACTGTCAACAGTAACCTGATGAAAGCTGATGCAGGTAAATGCTTAATACTGGTTCTGTTTGATGTAAGTGATTAGTCTTGTCATTATTATTGACAGGTTGAGAGCATGTGGGTTGGTTTCTCTGGGACTGCCCTAAAATGGTTCTCATTATAACTTTCCATCAGTATAATCCTTATTATAAGCCCAGAACACACTCGTGGCCAAGTTGTGCCTGCTCTTGGCTCTCCAGCTCAGCATGTGCTGCCCAATTTTAGCATCCATCCAATCCACAGTATGCAACTTCTGCAACAGGGGTGACTGATGACATAGTGTGGTATCATGAGACTTGTTGTCTTTACCATCATGGCTGCCAGATTCTCCAAGTTCAGATTCAT
>NW_028220593.1:0-9699 GCF_045865225.1 Trachurus japonicus | reverse complement strand
GCAGAAGTAAGTGGTCGGTCGTTTTCGCTAATGCTGCGTTCCAGGCAGGCTTTTGAAATCGTAAATTACAGCTTCAAGTCACGACTTACGACTAGTGTTGTCACGATACCAACATGTTGGTACCGGTATCGGTACCAACATGTTTTTCGATACTTTTCGATACTTTTCCAAATAAAAAAGAGAACACAAAAAATGTCATTATTGGCTTTATTTTATTAGAAAATCTTAGAACTATTATGTACCAGTAAATAATCACTAAATCAGTAAACAGTCACTGCTGCTGCAGGATTAAAATTCCATCTATATTATTCTGAACTCTTCCTAAATTAAAACATTAGTGGTCTGTTTAAAAATGAATATCAACTTGTTTTCTTTGCATTATTTGAGGTCTGAAAACACTGCATCTCTTTTTGTTATTTTGACCAGTTGTAATTTTTGGGAGAAATTGTTATCAGTAGTTTATAGAATGAAACACAAACGTTCATGTTGCTCAAACACACACACCTATTGTTTCCCATACGTAGACCAAATTGACCCCCCCCCCCTCCTCCTCCTCCGCGTATCGCTCCCTCGCTGTGTTCACTCACAGAGAGAGAGAGAGAGAGAGAGAGAGAAAAGAGAGTAAAAACGAAACTTACCGTATCAACCAGCAGTGTTTGCATTAATTAACGAGTCTGTAGCGGCCCGTCTCTCTCTCTCCCGCGCGGCGCACACACACATAAATACAGGCACAGGTGGCGCTGTAATGGTAATTTTAAAAAAGCACCTTGCTTCGTTTGTGGCTGCTCACTCGCTCGCCTCGGCTCAAATTACAATGTGGCACTTCACGCGGCGACGTCACCGCTGCCGGCGGCGCAAAATGAAAGTACCGGTCCCATCTAAGCGCAGTATGGTACCGTTTTAAATGCGTTAGTACCCCGGTACCACTCTAGTACCGGTATACCGAACAACCCTACTTACGACTTTGTAGCGTTCCAGGCAACCCACTCGTGTTTTTCCGACCTGTTTTACCGGTGAAAGTCACTATAACGGCCACTCGTAACTTCCGACCCGTGAACTCGTACCAGATCGAACTGGTACCACTTCACGGTCGGAAAAATACGAGTTTCCTTGAACGCACCATAACAGTCCTCGTCCCTACGTCGCCACATTCACGGCGTTCCTTGGCTGCACACACAGCCCTGCATGCCGTTCTCTCTCCTCATTGGATAAAAACTGTAGGATACGATAAATGTTTTCTCCTCGGCTCAGAGCAGAGCAGAGGGACTGACAGACCTGTGTTTCAGTCCAAACACTCTATGTAAGTGATTGCTGTCGGAAGATATAACTATTTAAGACTCATATTAACACAAATATATCACTTACTTCTGCTTTAAATATATATTTTGGGGCCAGTGGAAAATAGTAAGATTGTTACCATTGTGCATCATCACGGAGAAATACAAAACCGTCATAATAAGCACTAGTGGAAATCTAAATTTTTATTGTGTCATCATGAATTGAGTCGTCTGCTAACAACACCGATGAAGTGTCCTCCATAACCGATGTGTATGTAATTGTTGCTTCTGTTCATAGTAAAAGCTCCATGGCCTGTTGATCATTTTAGTACGAAATATAGCCAGATGGATGAAATCAAATCGCTCTGTTATATTACTACAATATAATCCTGGGTTCAGCCATTTAAATGATGACTGACTTTTTTCTCCCTGAAACCAACTGATGAGTCAAAACTTGGGCAAAGCAATGGGCAATGTCTTTCACTAGACCTTCTGCACCTCATAAATGTCTACAGAAGTCGTTCTGTAAATGTTTTTGCAGGTTTGCAGCTTTCTGCAGGTGGTTCTCCTCGTAACGAGTAAACTACACTTTGTGCACAGCATTAGTGCAGTCTTTCTTCAAACATGATTTCTTTGTGCCCAACCCACACAAGAGTGAGCGCATGTTACGATTGCAAACCAACTTTTTTTTCTTTCACAAGCCCTGAAGAAGTACACTGACAGATAGTGACACACTGTGACAGCAGTCTACCTCAGGTTGGATTAGCAAAGCACACAGACTTGTTTACATGAGCAAAAAGCCTGTGTTTGTATCATGAGGGTGCATAGTGTGCACATATAGCCTCCACTGCTCCACAGGGGTAAACAGAGAAGATGATAACTCGGAAAAGCTACTGACTCAAAGGTCATGTGTACTGATTTGGGTATGGTAGGGCATACTTGTAATCAAACAGTAAGAGCATATTTTATATGGCAGAGGGCCAAAAGCAATCATAGTTTCATGAGATGTACCCAAAACAAATGTAATGTTTGTTTTTCTAAAGTATTTCTCTTCTTACTTCTTTACTTCTTCAGAGAACATTTTGTACCACAGACTCAAATTTGTCTGCTGTAGTTACCTTTCAGAGTAACATTTTACATTTTCAAAAACACATAAGGTAATGAACTAAGATACTTTTCTAAGATGTTTAGACAAAGAAGTATCTTGGGGTCCATTTTGACATTTTAGTTATAACAAAGTAACTGTAAATCTCTCAAATATTGGATAAAGACCGATGGCATAGAGTTATGCTAATTTTGCAGAGTTGGGCCTTATCTCATGACCAGACACTCGAGCCACACCACCAAACTTTAAATTTGATATTAAATTGTTGTAACAATGTTCTATAGATCACACAACACAATATAAGACTCATTCATATTCTTTTGATTAAATTAGTCATTTATTTGCCATACTTTCCATTGGACATCGTACAGCTAGAAATGATCCTGGCTAAACGTTATCACATGGCTGATGTACTGTACAGTCTGGTCACAGGAGGACATTTGTCTCTTTAATAAGTACCTCTGATACTTTTATTTATCTGGTGATAATTATGTAACACAGAGTCCCATGCTGTATAGAACATCACTACAACCATTATATTGGCAATGACTAATCTGCAGATTATTTCTTTAATTAGCTGATCACCAAATATCATAAAATGGTGAAAATGCCAGTGACAGTTGAGCGAGAAATATTGAAATGACTTGTTTTATCAGAATCTGTAAGATAACTTTTGACATTTTTACTTGACAAATGTAATTATTTGTCAGTTATCAAAAAGATTGCAAATATTTTGCTTCATCCACTAACTGATAAAGCAACCAATCATTTCATCTCTCGTGTGACAACAGTGTATGAAGTGAGTCAGTGAAAATGCACCTGACCAGAGACTATGTTGGCAATAAAAGTCTTGTGGAGAATTTAATTCTTTGCTCTTAGGGTGGAGGATAGGATATTTTGTTTAGTGGGCAAAGACTTCATTTATTTCTTAATTTATTTGTCAGCTTTTATGTAATAAACAGTAACCATACAGTCTTCTTCCTACGTCAGTTGACTGTTAATGATCATGATTAATCCCACCATATGTATCCTGTCATCTAGGGCGAGGTACATCCCCGTAGTCCTGTAGTTAAAAGAACAGCAGGGATTGTACATTACCTTTCAGGGTGAGCACGCCTACATCTGCTTTGCGGAAATTTGGCTAAATATGCCAGAAACACAACCTGCAGCCTCGGCTGTCCTGGGTATTTCCCGTTGAGAGGAGAGTGACTACATTCATCACTCCTGGGACACGTGTGGGCTTGAGTGACAGAACACATTCGCTGATCCAGGTCAGTGGAGTGTGGGTCAAAGAGAGCTCCGTGTCTGTTTATGTACATCAGCACACAGGTGTTGTCAGCACACCCGACAACATGTTGACTCATCAGCAGGCCTTTTTCCAAGTGACCTCTCTACACATGAGCAAAAAAGAAGCAAGTGTGTGTAGAGAGAGAGAGGGAGAGCCTTGAGGGATGTTGTTGTAAAAGATCATTTGAAAATTGAAAATTGCTAATATATTAAAACAAAAATAAAGATTCAATACTACTGTATAGATTGTATAAGCTCAATGACAATTTGCTGTGGATCTTTTACATTGAGGAGAAATATTTAATTCAATATCTTGGGAGAGGGACTTTGATGGGTTAAAAAAAAAGAGTTAAAAAAAGTTTTTTGAACAATTTACAGATTATACCCATAAGAGCTTTTTGTTTATTAAATTGGATTTGTCTTTAATCCCAGCAGTAACTGATGTACGGTCTACACAGGGATGCCTCTCATCAATTTACATTTAGAGCTGATAATCATTTTGAAAATCACCTGGGGGAGACTGGAGCCGAGTCCTACAGTAAAACCATTCACACAGCAATTATGTATGTGTCTGTATAAATGAGGTCAGTGCACATAAGAACCCAAGGTAATCACTGTATGCATCACGGCTGCCATCAAGGACACTTAAACCCCTCTCTGCAATGCAATTGCTCTGAAAAATAAGCAGTGGTTGAGGTTTATCGCTAATCAGCGTAGTGTATGGCTCGGTGTTGGTTATCATTACACTAATGTATTTATCTGGCTTGATTTGAGCTCTGTATGTCGCTGGCTGATCTGCCTCCAGCCGAGCTCCTCATGATAACGTTGGAGGTAATTACTGGGGGCCTGCATGACTGAGCAGCCAAGGGCATTTCTTCTTCTGCTCTGACCAAACTAAACAACAGGGGTTTTCCTCGGCTTTATTTTCAGGACTCCCTGACTCTCCCGTCCTTTCTCACCACGCTCTCCTTCAATTTTAGCTGCTCTCTCTCTCTCTGCGTCTCCCTCTCTCACTCTGCGTGTAACTGCATGTACACATACATGCACATATGTGTGTGTCTGCTGCATGCATGCAAGAAAATGGGAGTCTGTCTCTTGTGTAGTGTTTGATTCTGCTTCTAATAAAAGGAGAACATGGTTCCTTTTTTTTTCCTTTTCTAAACTGGGCCATGAGCTACAGTGCTGCTAGTAATTATCAATCTTGTGGGAAGATAGAGGGGGAGAGAAGGCGAGGAGCAAGGGAGGAATGAAATCATGAAAGCTAGTTAACAACATGAAGGAAAGACAGAAGAATGGATGGCTTGTCCAAAAAGAAAAGGAGGGGAAAGTATAGCAAGTGCAAAAGAAAAGGGCAATGATGGAGCAATAGAACGATATAAAGATACAGAGTGTGACAAGCGTGGGAGGGAGAGAGGGAGGGAGAGGAGATAGGGGAAGACAGGTTGAAAAAGGACGCTGTAGAGGAGGAAGAAGAAGGATAGCTGGACAAGCTGCGAGGTTAAAGAAGGAATAGGAATGAATGAGGTGCATCACATCAGCTGCAACTCCAACAATGGCCTCTTCATTTACATTCAAGGCTTCATAAATCATTCCTACGTCGACAATGGCAGCCGCTCACATACGTGAGATGGAGTTATTGCTGCTTATTAATGGTGCTGACAGGAGCATGTCAAACACGAGCAGCAACAAATAGGACTCACACTGCTTCCCTGACACATGCTCAAAATTCACATATGTGCCTCATTAGCATTATGACAGGAACATATCAGTGACAGTTAACATAATGCTCAGCACAGGAGACTCAGGATGAAGTGGTGCGGCTAAATCCAGGGGCCTCACACCCTTCACAATAATGGGTAACACTTTTTTAATAAGTACACACTATTAGTTAAACATGAATAAATACTTAATTCTTCATTTATAATGCATGCATACTCATTAATATGTAGTTTATAAATACAGTTAGTGCTTATCAATGATGAGTAAAACATTTTTAACTATGTTTATAAACTTATGAATGAGTATTCATGTGTTATAAATGATGAATTCAGTATTTAATGCTTAACTAATGCTTAATAGTGTGTACTTATTATAAAGTGTTACACAATAATGTTATACATAGTACCATAGGAGTGCCACTTTTTTCTTCTTCAGGTTTAACTCAATTACTAATTTTCTTTTGCATGTGTAAACAGAGGCAAAAGAGCAGGACCCTTGTGCCTAATTGCTCTGCAACACACCTCAACTCTCCTTTTTCCCATGGACCCTCCAGCAAGGACACAAATAGGCACTTTAATATATGCAGAACAAACAAACACCAACATTTCTCTGCACTCCCAAAGGGGTCCAGACCTCTGTCAGAACGTGTGATGATCACACAAGTAAACACACAACTAAGCTAAACTGCACAGTGATGGACGGGGAAGGATTCAGAATTCAAACTCGCATTGATTTTTCTCGCTCAAACACTTTGATACAGTCCTCACACACACAGACCGATTTTCCCACTCAGACGGAAAAGAAGAAAACCACGAGTGAGAGACGCTTTAAGAGCAGCTTGGCACCAGAGGAGGGAATCCATTGTTGATTTCAGCCAAACATTGTCTGAGATTAAGTTTAGCTGACACAGTTTCGATATTCATATTTGAATAGAGACGCTCAGACACAGATCCACACACAAGAAGTGGGCACATAAATACAGTAGAACAATTGAATGAACAGTACTCCTATACAAATGTGTGCTATTGAACCAAACACAAAATGATTGTGGTAATGCTGGGTGCTTATTTTAATAAGCAGTGCAATAAAGTGTGTTTGTGTGTAGACGAGTGATATAATGATTCAGTGTGAGTGTGTGATGTCCATTTAAACTTTAGGTCCTATATAAAAAAAGACTTTAATTGTAGCAGCAAACAACTATGGTGATGGTGTCCCGAGCAGAGAATGATGTCACACCCTGTCTGTGGGTTGTAATCTGAATTTCTCTGTTCTTTGTTTTGGTAGCCGGTCTTATAGAGCGTGCATGTTAATGAATGTCAGTTCCTCCTGTTAAACTGTTGGCCGTCTGCTCCCAATGTTGATAAACACACAAGCACCACCCTTACATAAGATGGCAACATGTGCTATGCAACGTTCAGCTCAAAGTGACTTTCCAGGAGTAATCGTATTTAGGTCTAAAAAGACCCCTGACACAGAAAGATATGAGATCAGAGCGCAGGTGGACTAGCCATGAGGAATACTGGCTCAAATGCTGGTTGGTCGGTTTTCAAAGTTTTTACTGGCTCCGTCGGTGCCGCTCGCTCCCAGAGGATAAATCTATGGCTGAATTTCTTTCCCAGTCCAACCATTGAGCCAATTGGCTACTGCTCTGGCTTCAGGGCTCCAGCTTGACTCAGAACGGGCTTTTCCTCTCCTTGATGCACAAGTACCTCGATTGCTATAATGTTACATGTCTGTTTTCAACAGGGACTGGCTGTAGAAGTACGATAGCTGTAGAAAGTAGTAGGGTTGTCACGAGACTAGAATTTCAAACTCGATACTGATACCTAGGAAAATACTCGATACTCGAGACCCCTTTGAACAACACGGGGAGGGATTGGCAAAATATTTACTGTAGTGACATCATTTATTTTTCTGAGCAGTCCATTGATTTCAATGAATGCGTGTGTGTGAGCGACTTTGTCAGCCTTTCTCTGGTTGTACGCTAGCTGACTTGCTGTACTCAGAAATACCATAAATATGTTCAGCAAATGTTGCAATTTCTAGCTCGCTAACTTCCAACATTGCCGAAGAGCATTTCACAGCAATGCCAGTGTGGGCTGATGGTCATTATTTGTTAGCTTGGAAGCTTGTTTCGTTTTCACTTGGCTTTGTAACGCCCTGTTTCTGAGATTGTGAAGGCAAGAGAAGTGGTTGTGGTCAAAATGAGGCCGAAAGTTTGGCCGACAAAAATGTTTGTCTTCGTCTGAACTGCCAGAGGTCCAGTGCGACATCTAGTGGCAGTGGCAGTGATGATCATTTCAGAACGCTTGATAATTTAACCATGTCTCACAAAACAAGGTATGTTGCTTTAACTCTCTTAAAAAATGCTCAGAAACAATTCAGACTGTTTTCCACTAAATTAGTCACAGCCATTTTCAGTTTTCAGATTCAGAAATGAATCAAGCAGCTGGCTGATTTCTTTTTTCTTTTTCCACATGCATCCCAGAGAGCACAGGTCCAGCAGCTGCCAGTGTGCCGAAGGATGTGGACCTCCTACTTCTGGTGAGTCTCCTACTTTGACAATACTGATGTCTAAAGTCATCACAGGCAAATGTAGAAGAAAATCTCTATTAGCAGCTATTTTCCATTGTTGTCTGGTATTGCAGTGGAATGCTCACAGTAATGTGTGTGTGTGTGTGTGTGTGTGTGTGTGTGTGTGTGTGTGCGCACAGACATCATTTCGGTATCTCCAGTTTCTCTTGCGCTCCCATTCATGCCCCCTCTTCCTCTCATACTCTGTCTTCTCATCATTACCTCTCTAGGTGTCCTCCATCCTCACTGTCTTTCTCTTGTTAGAGGTAAATTCAATCTGTCCTTGTCAGCTTTAATCAAAGCACCCACAGATTCAATTTAGCAGGTATGTGTAGGAGGTTAAGGTAGTATCCTCAGGACGACAGGAAACAAAAGGGTGTTCTCAGTACACACAAACCTCCGCTGCCTCACTTTGAATAAGACTTAAGGCCATTGTCAACAGCCTCTCCACAGCTGAATATATTTTCCCGAGCCAACTCTAAACTCAAACTGCAATAACACCGAAAAGAAATTGGATCCCCCTGACCCTCTCTTGTCCACTGATTTTCATAATCCAACCAAAAATCACTGTTATATAAACCTTCAAAATTAAAGGAAAAGCAAAAGTACATCCGTTAATCTCTAAAAGATTTTTGCATAACATAAGAAACCCTAAAAGATTAAAGCCCAAACTTTGTTGTTTTATTGTGATCTAATCTGATGGGTACATCTTGGACAAGAGTTTAAGTAATGAACTAGATCACCCACTTCTGTGTGAACAGCTGCATCCCCATCCTCGTCTGCACCATTTGGTACCAGATATTTTAGATCTGACTGATGAAACAAGGGTTGTTCAAGGCTGAAAATCCCCAGACATTGGTGTAATAACCCCAACAGCAATCAAGCACTAATCTTTTGTTTGTCTTGTCTAGATGCAGACAAACACAGCGCTGTTGTTTGGAAACCTCTCTGATTTTGATTAACACTGGATATCATTTGAACATTTTTCAATAACCCAGATATTTTCCAATACCGTGATGAAAATTTAAAGATGTTTTCAACAAAATCACATTTTTCCTCAAATCAGTTGTCAACTGTTATATGTTGGCAAGAAATTTGAAGCCATAAGTACTTTTGCAGTACACAGTTAAAGTAAATTGTACTTATTGCATGGGTGTTAAAGAGAGTTGCTCATGCCATTTCGTTCAACCCTAGAAATGTTGTTTATCTGCAACAGCATGAAAGTTTAGATTCTTTTTTTAATTCTTTTTTTTTTTACTGAAATTACCATTATTGTTACTGCTCTCTGAGGGAATCGTGAATTTGAAGAGCATCCTGTTTTTATTAGCAGTATGAGATTTGAGACTGTCCAAAACTTTAGGCTTGGGATTGCTAATAGGTTCTATTTTCTAACCTTTATGGCACTGGTAACCTAATGCTAATCAGCCAATCATTGTGGCCCGAGTCAGTCATTGGACACACGCTAAAGAAAGATGAGATGAGAGTTGACTGTTCAATTGTTGACTCAAGCAACACTTTTTCATTTCATTTTGTAAAATTAAGCATATTCTATAATGATTTTTAAAATCCCATCATTATGTAGTTGTTACTTATTACAGACATAATTTTCCTTTAAAGCAGAAGTAAGCGATTCGGTCGTTTTGGCTAACTTCTTGTCAACCGATGGAGTTAGCAGTCCCCGCCCTCGTCCCTACGTCACCACATTCATGCGCATCCCTTGGCTGCACACACAGAGAG
>NW_028220592.1:0-7211 GCF_045865225.1 Trachurus japonicus | reverse complement strand
CAAATGTTGAAAGCAATGGGCCTATTTTAACATATAAGGGTCAATGACGTGACGCCTAAATATTCTGTCCGTCTGTATTTTTTTAAGTTAAAAAAAGGTTTAAATGTACAAAAATATACTAATCTATAAGTAGTATGTCTCCCATATATGTAGTCACTTCAACTTTTCAAAAATCAGGAGTTATTTCTAATTTTTTTGTAATTTAAAGTGTCAAAATATCATGTGGTGCGACCGTCCAGCCCTGACTACTGTTTTGAAAACTTATTTGAAATTATTGTAAATCTATTACAATTTATTTTCTGCCCTATTTGGCATAATTTACAAAGTGTTTTGTATTCCTGTACAAAATTGCAAAGCTTTTGCAGTTATATTTCTTTCATAATATACAAATAAACTTTGTCCGCTCATATCCATTTCATTAAATATCATGTGGCGCGACCATCAAGAAATGACCACTATTGGAACTTTTATGTTGAAATCTACTCATGGACAGGGAGTTTTATCATCCACCATTTTGTCATAGAGCTATGGAAGCAGAAAGAAGGTTTGTGGCTCTCTCATTTAAAAAAAAAATAGAACCTTTTTAACGGCTGTAATGTTGTTGCCACATTTGGATATCATGTGGTATGACCTCAAAAAAACAATTAATTTAAGTTTTTTTCCACAAATATCTATTTTAATTATAAATTCCATAGTGTCCTTTTGTGAAAAGCTAGCTAGCTTTGTTTATGTTGCTAATCTTGTTTTAGTAATATTTGACCGAACTTGAAAATGTCATGTGGTGCGACCAATTATCATGTGGTGCGACCGCTGCAGATTGTTTTCCATCATAGATATATGACCTAGATTGGCAGTTTTTGTGCTTTTTATATTGAATTGATGATTGATAAACATTAAGTACTTAATTTTTAGTATTATTTTGAATTTTTTTTGATATTTCATGAGTCATTTTGCTAATATTGCAGAAATAATGGTTAGTTCATTTTAGTAAAATATAAGAAAAAAAATATTAAAAGCGTGCCATTTCACTTGGGTATTTATGCAGTTATTAGCAAAAATATAAATTATTATACCTATTTAAATCATTTTAATTAATTTTGACAGATGCCACTGCCAAGCGAAGCTAAAGGCGCTCGCCACAGGCAGCGTGTCAACTCTGACCCCACAGCAAGAGAAGAGTACCTTGCCAGGAGAAGAGAAAGATGTGTTAAAGGGATAGTTCAACAAATTGGCCCATTGTCATAATCCCTATAGTCATAGCAGTAGGTTTGTTACCTTTATTTGTTGGGGCAAGCTATTTTTAGAACGGCGGAGCAGAGCCGTGAGCTGCTCAGAGCTACGCTACGGAGGCTCATGGGATTTCTTGGTTTCCCTCATCAAACTCATCAAATACACAATCCAACAACTCCACAACGCTCTGGTGGACAAGTTGTGGCCTGCACATTCACCACACTATGAGATAATAACACAACGTTACCACACAAAGTTGTTTTAGAGGGAAATTCATGCAAAACCGCTGATGCACGTTCCTGTCGTGGACAATTTCCCTCTACAACAACTCTGTCTGGTAACGTTGTGTTATTATCTCATAGCGTGGTGAATGTGCAGGTCACAACTTGTCCACCAGAGCGTTTTGGAGTTGTTGGATTGTGTATTTGATGAGTTTGATGAGGGAAACCAAGAAATCCCATGAGCCTCCGTAGCGTAGCTCTGAGCAGTGCACACACACACACAGTTAGATTTTATCATGAAATCAAAAAATGTTAAAGCGGAAGTAAGCGATCCGGTCGTTTTAGCTAATGCTGCGTTCCAGGCAGGCTTTTGAAATCGTAAATTACAGCTTCAGGTCACAACTTACGACTTTGTAGCGTTCCAGGCAACCCACTCGTGTTTCTCCGACCTGTTTTACCTGTGAAAGTCACTATAACGGCCACTCGTAACTTCTGACCCGTGAACTCGTACCAGATCGAACTGGTACCACTTCACAGGTCGGAAAAACACGAGTTACGAGTTGCCTTGAACGCACCATAACAGTCCTCGTCCCTACGTCACCACATGCACGGCGCGTCCCTTGGCTGCACACACAGCCCTGCATGCCGTTCTCTCTCCTCATTTGATAAAAACTGTAGGATACGAGAAAAGTTTTCTCCTGGGCTCAGAGCAGAGCAGAGGGACTGACAGACCCGTGTTTCGGTTCAAACACTCTATAGAAGTGATTGCTGTCGGAAGATACAACTAATTAAGACTTATATTAACACAAATATATCACTTACTTCTGCTTTAATGAAAAGAAAAGAAATGTTTGCGTTGTTCATGCGAGGATTGGGCAAAGCTCAAAAAGGCCTGGGGTTAGCGGCACATAGGCACATACGCACACACACACACAAACAAACACACGGTTAGATTTTAATCAATAAGTCAAAAAATGTTTATGAAATGAAATGTTTGTATCCATGTTGTTCACGCGAAGACTGATCAAAGACTGGGCCAAGATTGGGCAAAGTTCAAAAAGACCTGGGCCACGCACACACACGCGCACAGACACGGTTAGATTTTTGTCAAAAAAATGTGAAATGTTTGTTTTCATGTTTGAAAGGTTAATAAAATATGGTTTCAATATGAAATTTGCTTGAAAGTAATTATTTATTGGTAGCTTTAAATAGATTTTTAATGATACAATGTCTTTAGGTCATTTGGCGCGACCAAACATCATGTGGTGCGACCAATAATAACAATACCTAAATAAAATACAAACTAAAATAACTAATTTCTATAACTTAAACATTAATAACTGATACAATATGCTTAACTGAAAGGTATTTTTAAAACATTTGTATCAGTATTATGCAATTTAAAGAAAAAATTAGTCGGTCAACTACAATTAATATAGCGACTGTGACATTATAGAGCTAAAATATGAGAGTAGTATTTGCAAAAATTCAAATGAAATGCAAACACTTTGTTTCTATGTACTTGATATTACTGACTATTATAAAAAAAAATATTAAGTATGTTAAAGGGATAGTTCAACATTTTGGCAAATTGGCCCATTGCCATAATTGCTATAGTCATAGCAGTAGGTTCGTTACCTTTAATTGTAGGTGTAAGCTATTTTCAGTACAGCGGAGCGCAGCAGCTGGCTGCTCAGAGCTACGCTATGGAGGCTAAGGGAATTTCTTGGTTTCCCTCATTAAACTCATCAAATTCAACATCCCAAAACTCCACAGCGCTTTTGTAGACAAGTTGTGACCTGCACAACCACCACGCTATGAGATAATGACGGAACGATACGAAACGGAGCCGTTTTCGAGGTAAATTCATACAAAACCGCTGATGCGCGTTGTGTTCAGGGACAGTTTTTCAGCAAGCAGTCTCCGTATTTACCCTGTATTTACCTCGAAAACGGCTCCGTTTCGTATCGTTCTGTCATTATCTCATAGCGTGGTGGTTGTGCAGGTCACAACTTGTCTACAAAAGCGCTGTGGAGTTTTGGGATGTTGAATTTGATGAGTTTAATGAGAGAAACCAAGAAATTCCGTTAGCCTCCATAGCGTAGCTCTGAGCAGCCAGCTGCTGCGCTCCGCCGTACTGAAAATAGCTTACACCTACAATTAAAGGTAATGAACCTACTGCTATGACTATAGCGATTATGGCAATGGGCCAATTTGCCAAAATGTTGAACTATCCCTTTAAGAAAATTTATTAATTTTCAGATAAATTATGGTTGCACCACATGACATTTTTTAAGGCCACGGGCGATTCATCTATATGAAAAAACACTAAAATTGCTAAATTTAAAAATGTAACGTTATTTTTTGTATACACGACATCCTTGTTGTTTGAACAGTTGCAAAAGATATTCTTTTTTTTTGTTTTTTAAAAATGGCATGTTGAAAATCCTTATACGTCATTGACCCATAAAAGAGAAGTTAATCTAATCATATGCTTAAGTATATTAAAAAAAATAGACATTAGATGTCTACAGCCACTAGATGTCACCTGACAACAAAATGTAACTAGAAAATTTCCTCGCCACAGGAGCTGCTGAGGTTTATAAACAGCTGTGGCTCCTGGGTGATTGTCTGCCTCGGCACTGGTCTCACATTTGGGCTTATTGCAACGAAACCGTAGCTCCAATCGAGAAAAGAAACAGACTGTGTCGATCCAGAGGACTTCCCCAACAATTAGATATTTTTTTGTTTTTTCTAGAATAAAATTTTAGAAACCTTCAGGGGCTAAAAAACACGACTTCCTTCTGTTTGTCTCAGAAAATCTTTGTATTGGAGTAAATGGGCAACCAGAGGGAATCTGGCTGCACTCAGAGGCTCACAGTTCAAATTCTGTGAGTTTCACAGCTTTTTAAGGACATTGTGAGAGAGAGGACAAGCTGGTCTACAACTGTGGGAAAAAATAATGTGTAATTTGTGGTCGTGAGGAGCGTGTAGAGAGAAAAAATGAGAAAAAAAATCAGACAATTTCAGACAACTTCGCCCACTGATGTCAGCCACTCTAGAGATGGTTCACCATAAAAGAGTTTTGATCAATCAAGTTCAAGTTCAATTTTATTTGTATAGCACAATTTAAAAAGACCTGTAATGGTCATCCAAAGTGCTTCACAGAGCAGAGACAAAAACAAAAAGAAAAGAAAAGCTATGCAAAAAATATGCATGAATATTATAAGTAAATATTTTAACATACAAAAAGAAAAGATAATCTTATTATATGCCAATACAGCTACAACCACTAGATGTCGCCTGACAACAAAATGTAATTGCAGACAAACATTGTTTTTCACATGAGTATCATCAGAATTGTTTGAAAACAAGATCTCGCTGTGTAAATAGAATTAAATGGGGCCTCAAATAGATCCCTGTGGTGCTCCATTGTCAAACCTTTCTCTATTTGATTGGCCATGCAACATTAAAAAAAAAAGAGTGATTGTGAGTTTTCAAGGTTGATTTAATTTCCAGAGTCTAAAAATGCCAACAAATCATTGGCCAAAGAAAATACAACACGTCATGTACAATAAGAAGCAAACAGTCCATACAGTCTGAGCTGTGCAGATAATGAAACCATCTTCCCACCAGCTCACACACTTTTTCAGCTGTGGATTAGAAGTTTAGCCTCTTCCCCTGGGAACGGGACTAATGGAAGCAGATTGCTCGTCCTGCGATGCAGAGGAATGAGAGCCCACCTGAAGTGGGGATGACCCATTTTGAGGCTGAGTGAATCATTTCCCTCTGACGACAGACAGTATTTAAACGTGTGTGAGGATGTAGGCTGGAGGGGTGGGGGGTATGGGTGGGGGGGCTGTGAGGATGTGACTATACCATTGACTCTGCCCCCTATAGAGACCACATGGCACGTGTCAGATCACATCAGGCTCTGGTTTGCAGTTGAAAGGATGATGATGTATGGACCCAGGCATGTGCAGTATATTCATTTAAGATGCTATAGATCTTTCCTCATGGTTCTTGCACCATATGTCATTGCAGAGTCCTTCAGCTGCTCCCATGCTGCACCAGTCCTGCAGGAAAACGTTCCTCTCTGGGCTGAAATATCAAGTGTAGAGGCAGTGCACTGAAAAGGAATGGCTGTAAGTCGGTAAATCTATGTTTCTTATTCTCTAAAGTCAGCTGTGTCCGTGTCTAATTCAAATCAAAAGTAGTTAAAACTTCTATTTTCAATATTGGCCTTTTTTGTACCTCTCTTTATGTGTGAAGCACACAATCTACAATTTACATCTGTGGTCAACATTGGCATATTGTTATCACCATTTTTATTATTATTCTATACATTTGGCAGAACTGTTGTGACATCTCATGGGTTAAATTTGTGAGCCATGTTTTGTTTTCTGTTCCCAGATTTGGTCATAATTACTATTTTGTACTTTTACTACTACTACTACTACTGCTACTATTATAGTAGCAGTAATTTATAATAAACTAGAAAAAGCATTTCCAAGAATGGAAATGGTGTGACTGCTGATAGCAACTGAATGCTGTTGCAGAATTAGCAAATAGTGCAAGCAGTGATCACCATACAAATGTTTGACCAAGGTCGGAATTGAACCCACAACCTCATGGTCATTAGACTTCCACTCTGCCTCTAGGCCACGGTGCACACACAGTTGCAGAGACTGTTGTCTGTTAATGATCTGCACACTGTCAACATCAAGACTGTCCAATGACAGCTGAATAATTGGAATCAAAAGTCAAGCAATGATGTGAAATGACTGAGGCAGGAATCGAACCCGTGACCATATGATCACTAAACCTTTACTCTGCCACTCGTCTACAGAGAGCACACTGCTTTCAAGACTGTTGTCATTCATTGTAATGTGATGATGTGCTGCAAACTGGTACGAGTAATCAAGGAGATAACAAACACCTGTAACCAATTGAAGGCGGGGGAGGAGAGCAGAATTCAACATAACATAAAAAGAATTCTTCCCTTGGACTCGAACCAGTGACCTTAGGGTTGGCAGGCAGTTACCCTAACCCCTACACTACAGTGGAGTCGTGAAGAAGAGAGGTTGAGACTTTGATGAATGTGAGATTTTTCAATGATGCTTAAAACAAAAATAAATTAATATAAATTAGCCACACCAAGTAAGAAGAGGACTTTTTTGTGACCTGTGACTATTTTTTGGTGAATTAAAATGAATTAAAAAGCACTTAACAGCAAGTTACAAAGTTGAGCTCCTTCTCCTGCTGATGTGAAAAAAATGCATTGAGCTTAATGAGAGCAGAGAGCTCCCTGGCTGCATTTAAAAAATATTTAAAATTATTATCTAAGTCTCTTTGCATTTTTGACCAGAATTTTAGCCAGAAGACAAGTGTGGCTACAAAACTGGAGAAAATAATTTGTCTAGAGTTTAATTTGTGGCCATGCTGACAGTTTAGCCAGAAAAACTCTAGAATGTTTTTTTGCCTCTCTCCACTCTGACACCACTCTGGCTCTGCTCGTTAGACGCAATACACACACATTATAAAGCTGAAAAAAATCAGAAAAAGTTAAATATTTGAAAAAGTATAAATAGTTAAAAAGAGAAAAGTAATGCCGATAAAGTTCAAAAGAAGCTGCACGTTTTTATATATGAATTGTTGAAATAGCACAAAGTATGAAGGACTAGAAGAAGACCGTAAAAAGGCGGAAGAAAATGGCCAAACAGAAGAACAATAGTGTGACTGCTTCAGCAGTCACACTAA